>NW_025335568.1:51930271-52081763 GCF_004798865.1 Varanus komodoensis | reverse complement strand
TCCAGAAGGATACCATGGTCGATGGTATCGAAAGCCGCCGAGAGGTCCAGAAGAACCAACAGGGATGCACTCCCCCTGTCCTTCTCCCTGCACAGGTCATCGTACATAATGGTGTCAGTTTCTTTTATATCCTAAGAGCTAAAAAAAGTAAACTGAAATCCTATGCATGTTCAGGCAGAAAAATGGATTAAGGTGGATTTTCATACTCCTTCACTTAAGCATATTCTCCTCATTGCTTAGGGCAGTGATGGCGAACCTTTTAGAGACCAAGTGCCCAAACTGCAACCCAAAACCCACTTATTTATCACAAAGTGCCAAAACTACGATAAAACCTGAAAATTTAGATTTTAGTTTAGAAAACACACCTCACAGCCAGTCCAAGCAAATATATATGTATCTCCTTAGCAGCGCACTGACTGGCCATGTGAAAGCTCAGGCAAGTCGCAGCTTATGAGTCGTGGATTGTGACATCATCGCATGACGCCCCTACTCCTTTCCGAGCATGTGCATGGCCCCTATGTGCGCAGTTACCCGATGCTCAGCTGCTGGGGCAATGCTGGGGCGACTTGGCTCACGTGCCGACAGAGAGGGCTCTGCGTGCCCGCTGTGACATGTGTGCCATAGGTTTGCCACCACTGGCCTAATACTGCCATGCTGCACTCCCCTAACCTTAATATAGGGGTAAAATACCATTAAAAGGGGTGATTTTGAAAAAGTCTTCCTTGAGTAGCTTTTTCTGCACTGCTCATCATTTCTGCCCATTCTAAACACATTCCAATCATCAAAATCATACCAGGGCACCTTATTTTTCTAACCCTAACCCAGTGATGGTGAACCGTTTAGAGACCGAGTGCCTAAACTGCAACCCAAAACCCACTCATTTATTGCCAACTGCCAACACAGCAATAAAACCTGAAAACTGAGCTTTTAGTTTGGAAAAAAACAACTCACAGCCAGTCCAAGCAAATATGTCCTTGGCAGCACACTGGCCGTCCATGAGAAAGCTCGGACGAGTAGCGGCTACTGAGTTGTAGCTTGTGATGTCATCGCCTGTCACCACCACTCCTTTCCGAACGTGCACATGGCCCCTATGTGCGCTGTTATCCGATGCTCGGCTGCTGGGGTGATGCTGGGGCGACTTGGCTCATGCCAACAGAGAGGGCTCTGCTTGCCCGCTGTGCCATAGGTTTGCCACCACTGGCTTTTGAAACATAGGGTCCCCAGGGACCAATGGAGTGTTAGAATGCTTTCAGAGTGGGCAGAAACCATAAGGAGAATATGCCTAAACGAGGAATTTTGAAAATCCACATTAATGTACGGGGACGGTTCCGGTCAACATTAGGGTTCCGGTCAACATTCAGGTTGGGGTTAGGGTTTTGACAACTAGGGTCTGCATGGACAAAAGGAGTCCTGGAACATGTTCAGTGTGGCCAGAAACCATGAGCAGTGAAGAAAATCTGCTCAAATGAGAAGTCTGCCCAAAAGACTGCCTTGGTTAATGGGTGGTATAGAAATCAAATAAATATGATTTAATACATGTATGATTAGATAAGAAGAGCAGTAAACATTTCAAACTATAAATCATTCTGTACATTTAAATGCTATTGTGATTGCCCAGCATTGCAAAGACTTTGTGTTTAGTTGTTCATCTTAGTGAGGTCACACAAGAAGATATAACATTATCTGAAAAACTGGAACTACTATGTTTATATGGATTCCAATACACAGGTAAAACACAAAGAGCTCTTTTTGTCGACCGCACCTAATGTGTTCATAGCTGCTAGCTGAAAATCAGTAAATGAACTTTTCCTTAACATACAGAATCAGAAAATTTGGTATTTGAATCTGAATTCATGTAGAAACTCACCAAACTTCATCAGGTGCGAAGAGGCCAAGCAGAAATTGACTATTTTTATTAAGTTTGCCAATACTGAAAACACATGAGAACCTCCTAAGACACATGAAATTCTATGATGTGATCTATTAGGACGAGTGATAACTTTATCATAATCGTGTTTGTACCAAATCTTAAGATATCAGAAAGAAGCCCAGAGAGCTTCAGCTTTAGCAGGTATACAAAATAATGATAATGATAATACTCTGAAATTGAACAACATATTATGCATTTAAATTTGTTACTGCTTACTGTTACTTTCAAAAAGTTAATAAAAAAGCGTAAAGAAAATTAAATGCTGTAGAAAGAATAAAGAGTATGTATAAAGAATAAAGAGTGTAATAATGTATTTATTCTATTCGTATGCAATTTAAATGAGTTGGAAGATGCACAGTAAACATTAACATTTCGTTTGTTGTTGTTGTCTCTTTCCAAAGCCACAAGTAAATGAATTGTACACTTTTTCAGTTTTCCACCAAATTTGTTTGCCCTCCTCCAAGTTATCAAGGGAAAAACGGTAAAGAGGAAGGAATTATCTCCATGTGGAGGCAGTTTTGACTTAACTTGATGTCCCTGTAATAAGAACGGAAACAAAACTTTGCAGGTTCTATCAAGTCCCTCACAGGCACAAGAGGACACGATCAGCCTTCATCAACTTGTGTCATCTTTCACAGAGTTCTTTTGAAAACAATGAAAAAGGTAGGACATGCATTTGTTTTATGGCCTCTGTTTCCCATGCTTGACTAACACATCTACAGCATTCTGAGTACTTCCCTGGCATATGTAAGCTCCAAACAGGAAATAAGCCTTATCAATCAATTAATTCATATAATCTGAGAGTTGAAAGCAGCCACCAGGGGCAGAATCCATTTTAAACCATCTGTGAGAGATATCTGTCCAGTCTCTTCTTGAAAACATGTAGTGACAGAGAGCCCACCACCGCCCTATTTAAAATAATTTTGAGACTGCCTTTAAGGTAGAACTCCTCATAGTTCAATTGCTGACAAGAAGTAGAAATTCTGAGAGCAGGAAAGACAAGACAGATGTGCTTCCTCTCATCATTTCCCAAATGGCCCTTCATGTTATGTTTGCACCATCATGTAACAACACAGTCACACAAGTTGCACTTATTAACATTTTGTTTTTCTGCTTCTTCAACATATTGAATTTTTGGTGAAGACTTCAGTTTAATGACAGTTTCCAGATGTGGATACAGATGGCATAGTTTCTACTGAGCACCAAAACACCATGTTATTTGTACAGAAATTTGGGGCACTTTGGGAAAGAATTTAATATGAATTGATTGATTGCCTTTGCAAACTCATTGTAGGTGGATAATCCATATCCCCTCCTTTCCTTTTGTCCTATAGATAAGGTATTCCTGATATTCCCAGCACAGAAACCTAGTGAAGGGTAGGGATATATAAGAATTTCATTTCAGTTCAGAAATCATTTGACCATGCCTCAATCTGAGCCCCTCCTCCCCATATTAAAAACTCATACTTGATAAGCAGTAAAAATGTGGTAGATCTCAGAGGCAGGATTGGGTAGAAAGTGTGGGGTAGAAGTGTAATGAGAGTTTACTGACAACAGAGTTTGTACTTGGATTGGACTTCTGCTGTTCAGCAGAACAAAATCACAGCTAAGTTCTTGTCAAATTGCACATTTCTATCTAATGCTGAGATATATTTCATGTAAATCAATTGGAGCAGGGCAGTCTTTGAGAGCCAAAGCTATCTTCTTTTAGATGTGATCTTTTAGCAAAATGAGATTTTGTACAGAGTCTTAAGGACAGATACAGAAGGGCACTTATAGAGGGAATTAATCTTGCAAACAGGAAAAGAAAAAAAAACATGTAAAGTTCCTTCCTCAATTCTTTTTGGAAAGCATAAGCTAATGTGTAAGATGACCTTCCCTCACCTGGTACCTTTCAGATATGTTGTATGGTGATTCTGGGGTTTTTTAATTGTATTATTTTACTATGTTGTATGTTTATTTATTTATGTGAGCTGTCCTGAGGCTATAAGCAATGGGACGGCATACACAAATTCTAAATAATAAATAAATGGTGGTAATTGTAAACCACCACATCTGGAAGGGCACCACGTTCCCTCAGTCCCTCAGACCTTCAGACCCAGTTCCCTCAGTCTCGCCTCGTAAGGCTTTCCCTGCAATCCAGCCACCATCCTTGTGGCCCTTTGCTACACCAATTCTAACCTGGCTATATCCTTCCTGTAATGTGGAGTCCAGAACTGAACTCAGTACTCGCAGGCATACCAGAGTTGTATAGAGTGGTAGTAATAGCCCTCTCAATCTAGAAGCCACATTTCTGGCCATGCTGCCAAGGGTGGTGTTCGCCCTCTTGACCGCTGCATCACGCTGCTGACTCTTGTTTAACCTGCATTTTATCAGTACCCTGAGATCCCTTTCACAAGTGCTGCTCTTCAGCCATTTGTTCCCTAACCTCATGACACCCATTCCTATGCCCCAAGTGCAAGACCTTGCACTTATCCACACTGAATGCCATCCTGTTGTCCCCTGCCCACTTCCGTAGTCTGTCCAGATCCTTCTGGATCCGGAGTAATCCAGATTGTTTATTCTAGGCAAATAAGTGTAGGATGGCAGCTTTATTCAAACAGCAAATCAAAATGCTGCTAAAGAAAGGGTTAAGATAGGAACAGGGGAGAACCAATGCCAACACCACAGACTTTCTCTCTCTTGCACGGAGTAATGGTCAGGTACAACAGAAAGTGAATAGCCCCAGTTTTATTTTTGTAGTAAAAGCAGACATAGACTCATAGAATAGTAGAATTGGGAGGGGCCATGAGGGTCATTGGGTCCAACCCCCTCCTGTTGCAGGAACCTGTTAACACCATCCCTCTCAGATGGCTGTCCAGTTTCACTTTAAATGTTTCTAGTGTGGGAGAGCCCACAACCTGTCTTGGCAACTGGTTCCACTGTCATATTGCTCTGACAGTGAGGAAGTTTCCCCTGATATCTTGCCTGAATTTGGGTGGTTGCAACTTGAATTGATTATTCCATGTCCTACACTCTGGTACATGTCTTGTGCATGAGGGAATGAAAAGAAATACAACCCATATTCAGAAATCTGTCCAGAGCCCAGTTCAAGTATATTCCCATTTAGCTAAATAACCATGAATCAGTAACTTCGGTGAATGGGGCGGCATAAAAATGTTTTAATAAATAAATAAATAAGTTGAATTACAAGCTCCTGTTACTCCATCTGTACTCTTAGTTTCATTGAATCCTTCTTTTCTAGTCTGGAGGACTCTAAGCTGGGAAAGGCTCCAGTACACAGAACAATGTTATGAAGCTATGTAGCCTTGGAGTCCTTTTAATTTGAACCAGGGTCCTGACATTTTAAAATATGTAACTTTCTAGAATTCCTTCCAGGATCTTTTGTGTGTGTGTTTGTTCACTTACTCATTCTTTACTGAAATCTAATCCACATTTAATTTAAACTGAGGCATGAATATCACCATAAAAATTACCTACTGAATAAGAAATCTCCGTGATTTATTTTGCATTATTGATATAAAGCTAACAACCCTATAATATAGTTAATGAATGAGCAGCACAAGGAATTGCTTGGAGGAAAGTGGATGGAACAGTAATGTGATGATGGGGGGAAAAGGATCACATGCATTCAGGAGACTCGCTGTCTCCATCCTCTGTTGACGCTGCTGGTTTAGGAAGTGACTGCCCTAAAGGAGGCTTTACAGCTCAGGATCTGACTATTTGGATGGGAATGAAGAGTAATCAGGTCAAAGATTTGCCCTGAATAAGAACAAACTTGAGTAGAGGCGAGTGGCTTGTGGAACCCTGTACTTCACATACTGTCTCACCATTGGCTTTGCTGGGAGATGAAGGAAGAGCCCAGTTGCTTACTTCTGCCTTAGGCAGCCTGTACAAATATACTACGCTCATGAATTATATCGGTGTGCCATCAGAGCTGACTGTTGTGCAGTTGACGGCAAGGCAAAGGGGGGCACTGAGGACGAGCAGGTTCCCAGCCACCATTTTGGGTAGAAAAGTTAGATATTTGTTTCCTTTATTCAATGAAATATATAAAAGGGATTCAGAGAAGTGTGACTGTTGGGAAATTTGATGGCTGCAACAGAAGATGACTGATAAAAGCACCTATGAGTGTTTGGTCAATTTAGCTACATTGGCAGATTTGGCTTCCAAATCATCATAACAGAAGATATCCTCAAGTATGGGGAATAGATATATTAAAATGTAAATATAATATATTAAAGGTAATGCTATCTTTCTTCTGGTAGTCCAATGACTAACAGATAGCTGTGAGTCCTCTGCCTTTTACAAATGTCCTTTCATTCCTTTTGAGCACGTACTAGTCAGCAAGAGACTGTGAACTAACCTGTCCTAAGCTTTGCCTGGCATTGCAGTGCTTGACTCACTAGCAGCACACGTGGCATTAGGTGTACTTTGGAGACCTTTTATGATGGCTTTTTCTCTTATTGTCTTGTCACAGCAGTATGAGTGGTTTCAGGCTGCTTTCCCAATTTAGCCATTTATCCTTCCCACTTTCGTCTTTCCATTTAAGTAAGGGGAATGACTCTGCGAGATAGAAATGAGGCGGGGGTCTTCCATTGGCTAACCATAATTGATCCGATTGGTTCTCCAGCCATTAAAAAAGCTGCTTTTCAGTGCATACCGACAGAGCTCTATAGCTGCAATGAGCTACATATTTTTCTTTTAATTTATCTGCAAAAAAGATCTAATGGAACTATGTAGATCAGAATGTCTCTGCAACCCAAGAAGCAGGAAAAAAGCAGCAGTGTTTCTAAGGAAGAAATGGGGTGGGGGGATATCAAAACAGCTTCTGGTTTTATGTAGGTTCTGAGATGTAGCTAAGGGTACCGCTATATTAGCCTTCCTTTACAGCATTTCCTGGTACCTCTGAAGCATCATTCCTGCTCTTTCCTTTGCCTCTGCATTGCTCAGTGAAATAGAGAATGATCTGAAATGTGTCTTTCCTCTTCCTTCCTGCCTTGAAGGAAGTAATGTTAAGAATGTTTTTCCAAGGAGCCTTCCCAGTTGCCACCTTCTTTCTGTCCTTTCTCTCTCTCAAAACTATTTAGGAACCTGACAGCACAGTCTTGTACTTGTCTGCTGCAGAGTCAGTCACACTGATTTCAAAGGAATTTGGAGGCCATCAGACAAGGCAAGAGGAAAGAGAGGTGTAAGGAATGAGCATAGGTCATTTGCCATGGGGCACAGGCACAGACTGCAACAGCAGTGGTAGAAATAAATACAAAAGCCTTTTCAATAATAAATACACAAATAAATGAATTTGGGCTTGCAGTTGTAGGCATGTCTTTCAAAGCAGGCAGTTAGATACCCAGTTTTGACTGTGAAGGAAGAACTCTGAGGAGGGAAGGAGACCATCAGCATATGCTATATCTTGATGGCAACTGTCTTCTCCTCACCTTGCCTTTTGAAACCCCCTGCAGCTGGCACAGTTCTTTTCATGCTGGTTGCAAGGGTGAGCAGCGTGCTGCAAGTTGGAGTCCTAGGTCTGAGATCAAAACTGTTTTCCAAACTTGGATCTAGGCTTCTGAATGATTCTATGAACTTCTTGGACTGCTATGCCCATGACTAGAGAGAAATGCCTTGAATTCAGTTTTAGGTAACATTTTCATCAGTTAAGTGGAGAAATTAAAATCAGAAGGAGCTGTTTAAAAGTTGAGTACAAAAGAATTTGGAAACTGAATACAAAGAGAAGGAAGTCAAGGTATCTGCATTCAGGATAGGCCAAATTTGATTGTCAAAATTTCAGGGGACAGGACTCTTAAGAAGAGATGTATGAATATTCTCCCTTCAATAACAACTCCAGTAGAAATGTTTCCTTTGATATATGAACAGTGTTCATCTTTCTTTCTGTTTATCATCTAAACAGCCAGGGTGTGTGGGGTTTTTTTGAGCATTGCTGGTGAATCTTCAAAGCTTTCCCTTCTTCCATTTCCAAACATCTCCTCTTTTTTCTTTCTGTTGCTTTTCATTTCACCTGAATACCCTGTATTTCTTCTCCTGTATCTCCTAGTCTTTTAGCCGCCAAAGGTTAAGATCAATGGATATAGATATAGAATAAAACATTTGTCCATCTGGTTGACAATTCAAGTCACTCATACTCATGTTAAAGAAGAGATAGTTTTTCTTTCTGCAAAAGAAGCAGCAGAGTAAAAGAACCGTACATTTGTAAGGATTACAAGAACTCTGCAATCCAGATCAATAAATACTGTTTTAAAAATTAAAAACAAAAGAAAAGCACAACACCTTGATTAAATACAAGAGTCTGTATTAGCCTTCATTCTCAGAGTTGGTGACTGGGTGGATAACACTTGTATTGGTGGTTGCCCTGCATCAGGATCAAGGTGGTTTATTGTCAAAAAGGACTTCAGTTTTTCCAGTGAGCTTTCATTTCCAGTGAACCTCTCAATTTTTATCTATTTTTCATCCAAGCACTAAGTGCAGATCAGAGAGATTTTTAAAGCTCCAGGGAAATGCACATTCCCTGAAATAGTGAGCAGTGCAAGGAAGCTCCTGTGCAAAAAGGACTGGAGGACAGGGCAGGGGTTCTGGCTTTCAGTAGCACTGATGATATGACCCTGCTTCCCTTTCCATTGTACTGAGTAGAGCTAGCCAGGATGGGCATTGTTGGTGACCAGGAGGAAAGAGAAACCTCTGGGGGGAGGGGGCACCAGAAAGGCTCTCAGGAGACCAAGTCCTTGGAGAACTGCTGCCAGTCAGAATAGAGAAAGCAGATGTTAGAGCTACTAAAGATGGCTTAGGGAACTTTCCGGAAAGTTTTCCAAGGGTGTGTGTCTGTGTCTGTGAGAACGTGTACATCAGGGGTCTCAAACTCAACTTACCTGGGGGCCGCTGGAAGTAGAGTCTGGGTGAGGCTGGGCCGCATGAAGTATTCCACCACCGCGGTGGTGGTGGGCCGCTCATCCCGCGGCCAGCCCAGGCACTGCCGGCACTTTGAAAGCTGCAGGGCCCCTCCCCCGTGCCCCGCCCGTCCCGGCAATTGGCCCACGGGCCGCGAGTTTGAGACCCCTGGTGTACATATATAAGTGAGAATTTTGACCTAGAATCCTTGTTCTAGGATGTTCTTGTGGTTCCCATTCATTTTAACATTTGGAAACCATTGGGTATTCCGCAAGCAGGATGGGTCTATACTTGGATGCCCTAAGATTATGGCATTCCTCCCATCCCTTGCATAGCACGAAGCTTTTCAGAGCATATCTGTACTCTTCCGGAAGCCTTGCCTCTTTGCCTTCAGTTTGTTGGAGGCTTGCCATTGACTTGGGCAGGTGCAATAGGATCCCCTGGATGCTGAATTATGCAAGAGCTTTCAGATAACTTTGCTGAGATGCTAAAAGCCACTATCTTAATTAAATGTTCTATCACTGCCTTTGATTCCCCTCTAGAATTTCTTTATCTGCTTGTTGCCAGAAAAAGTTTTTAAAACGAAAGTAAAAGATGCAAACACTTTCAAAAAAGTTTGCTTGTTGTCATAGGATGCATTTGGAGAGAAGGCTACCCAAAACTGCATGCAGAAATTATACTGGAGTTGCATTGTTCTGCATCATCCATTATGAGTGTCATAGACTTGGAAAATAGATGTCACAGATTTATCACATTATCTGATTCCAAATGGAGGTCCTAACCCAAAATGGTGACTAGAAATGCTCCCTTACCCACTACTGAAACCAACTATTTCTGGAAAAAGTGACAGAGCCTGGAAGCAAGGCAGTTTGCTGCAGTTGCTGGTCAATTTCTCTCTTCAGAATACTTTGTAAAAAATCACAGTGGGCCACCAAGGATTCTCTCACATCACCATGAAGTCCAGTGTGAAAAAAGCCCTGGACTACATGGCAGACGAAGCTCTGTTGGATGGCACTCCAAGGTTGCCATCGTAGTGGCTACTTATTGTTTTCTGCCATATGAAGCTGCTTTGTAGCTGCTAGAGAGTGGTCTCTCTAACACAATATTGTCTATGCTGACTGGCAGCAAAACTCTTCCATTCCCACATGAAGATGCCAGGAATTCAGCTTGGGATCTTCCACATGCAAAGCATGTACTTTACCACAGAGCCGCTCATTTCCAGTTGATTAGGAATCTTCTGTCATTTGTTTTATGTTCTGCTGTCAGGATCAGGGCCTGAGTGACCCTGCAAGTGCTTGCAGAACCAGGAACACCTTTGTGGAGCAATTTCACAGTGTAGCTGGAGACCCTGAAGACTAGCATAAAAGACTTCTTTGCACTGCAACACAAGTTGTCCTGGTGACTTCTTGTGCTCAGGCCCCTGCATTGCTATGCCTTATTCAAGTCCTGCTCTATGCCTTATTCAAGTCCTACCTTGTTCCAGTTTGTTTCTGCCTTGCTCCAGCCAATGCCTTTTTCTGTTCTTCCCATCTTTCCTCTAAGTAGACCCCACCTTGCTCCAGCCTGCTATTACCCTCTCAGCAACATCTCTCCAGTTAAGTGACCCTGGAACTGTGCTCTTACAGACATACTCTCTGGGTACAAAATCAGACTGCTCTCTTCCATGCCTTTGACCCGGACCTGCTGACTTGCCCCTAGCCTCTGACCCATAGTAAACTCCGGATTCAGCCTGAATTCATGCCCTGGACCCGGTGTTCTGCCCTTCCCTGCTGCTGGCCATGGGCTGGCCCTCACACCTGGTTTTGTTGCAGATCAACAGTATACCAAGGAACTAATCAAGTAGGTTATAGTGAATGAGATTTTTTAAATGCTTTAATCCATTGAACAATGGGATTTTTTTTCCTTAGAAGTGATTATATCAACTGCTGTTTCTGGTATTCCAGAGAACAGCAGCAGCTTCAAAAGAGTACCATCCATAGTGACTAGAAATGTCCGTAAGAGTCTTAGAATCCATCAACATCCAGGGACAGATCATTCCAAAAGACCCATGAGCCCTGTGTTGGGAAGTAGTCACTAAAAGCAAGTTGATCAATTTGGCAATAGAAAAGGTACACTCACTGAAAATTTTATTCATAGAAAATGTACTACATACTGCTGTAAAGTAAATGGTCAATAAGTAGGTATTGACAATTGGACTAGTCTAGTATTGCTCACAAGTTTACTTATACACAGCAACACAGTGGTAGCAATAGGAAAGCATAACTGAGCATAAATATTTTTGATAAGAACCCCTAAGCAAATAGAAAAGGAATGCTTTGTCAAATGGTTTGAGTGGGTTGTATTTTAAACTGCAAAACAGTAAAGGAGTACATTAAGAATACATAGAAATAATGCTACATAATAGTGTTTCATAGATTAGATAATGGAATGTATTAGGCTAAAGTGTTTAAGAAAAAGTTGAGGAATAGTAAAAGAGCAGAAATGCATAAGATGAAAGAACAATAGGATTTTAAGACAGAAAGGTATGAGAAAACAGCTGCTCCTTTTCAGGGACAATAGGCTGCATTATTTGTTCCTGAGCACCACTGGACCTGCTTAAACCATACTGGATTTATTCTGAGTGCAGATAATGAGCTGCTGTCATTTCTGCTTAACACACCAAGTGTAAGTTCCCTGTTTGAGCTGAATGGCAGTACTTGCGAATGAGAAGATTTGTTTCAGTTGAGGTTAGCTGATACAGGACTGTGTCCTCCATTAATGAATGCAGGTGTCAAATATTAAGGGCAGAAAAAAGGGCAAGCAAGCAAGCAAGCAACAGGTACTGCTTGACTATTACACAATACTTCCCTGTAACTAACTTCTAACTTGATCTAAAGGGATAAATAATTTTGCAGCCATATTGTCCTCAAATTATTCCTGACATATTTGCAAATAAATTTCCAAGGGTTTGCCAGGTTTTAAACCAAATGGAACTTAGTGAACAATTCAGTTAATGGTGGACTAAGTGGAAGAAAATCGACTCCCTTAAGCTAGCAGTGGCTTCTCTGCAGGGCTTGCAGGAGAAGAAAGCATCTAAAACATCCTTATTTTTTGACTCCAAGAACTAGAGATGGCTCTGAATACATGCGAGAGACACATGAATTGAGTAAATGATGCCAGCTTAACAATCCCTTTCTGCAGTACAAATCCACCCTAAACCACACAAGTTTTTAAAGCTTTCATAGTTCTTAAAAATAAGGACGTTGAAACAATGAAGTTACGTGCTTAGACTTAGAAGAACTTGCTTGGAAGGCATTATCATCTTCAGAGTTAAAGACAGAGCAGCATGCACTAGTCATAAAAATGATCATCCAGTTTACTACAGAACAATTTGCTAAATTTGAAGGCTGGAGAATATTTACATGTCATTTGATAGATTCCAAGCTGGATCCCACAACTCTGCAAATTCCAGCCCATTTTATTTTACATAAGAATGACTGCTTCTCAAGGAGTGTGTGTTTCTCAGTTACAATTTTATCCTTTTTCCTGTCTATTCTAATTATTTTAGTGTGTATTACTTTGAAATAATCTGTTTAAGTAATTACTGCTACATTTCCCCTGAAAACTTTAATTAAATTGTGCTTCTTTGATTAACTATATCTGAATGATGTCAGAGGACCCACCAAAGAAAGTTCTTTTAAATATTTACAATATTTATAGTGCAGTTTTTAGAAGGGCCTTGTAGGGTGCCTGATAATAGCAATTAATGTTATTGTAATTTCCTTTGTTTCTGAGGAATGCAGCTGTTCATGATGCCAAGTTGATTCTTCTTAAGAGTGGTATTATCAGGATGCCTGAAGGAACTTAAAAAAAAGGAAAAACCAAACTCTGGAAGAAAATATACCAGAACATCCCAAATATGGTGTTGGGGGAAAACAGGTGAACAGAATTGAGCAACATTGCCAAACCTGATGCCCCCACTTCAGTATGTTGTACTTCTATCAGCACCAGACATCTGGAATGCTGGGAGTTGTAGGCATCTGGAAGGCATCAGATATAGGAATTGGGCCCATTTTTCTCAAAATATAGTATTCCAAACTAGAAAGTTCAGACTATGAAGAGCTAGATTAAGAAGAGGAGGTGTTAGAATGCATTAGTGAAATGCCAAAGTTAATAAGTAAGATTAGCCAAGGGGCTAGTGAATACTGGAACACCTCTGCTTTGGTGGGGGAAAGACACTGTAGAACAAAGAGGGGCAGAGAGAAAGGGTGTGAGTTCACCATTCCAATCATTCATTGATAAGCCCAAATGAGAAGGCCAATTAAGTAATATGTGGTGTTCCTGCTGTCTGGCCCACAAATGGCAAAAACCTCCCTGAGGGTGCAGTCAGCCCCTTTTGGAGGGAAGGGGAAGAGAGGGGTTAAGTTTGGAATCAACTCATGACATGTACAAAAGTGGATTCCTCTAATCAGAGTAATTACTACTTAAGAGAGATGCTACTTGTTAACAGTTTTGTAATTACTCACTCTGTATTGCATAGTTCAATAAAGGACAGCGATTTAGAAGTCCTTCATTTTACTCTGCTGGAAAGAGAAAAGGGGAGAGATGTGCTAATGATTTCGGGTTGGAGAAGGCTGGATTAAAGTATAGTAGAGAAAGACATGGCTGGAATCCCGAAACAAAACACTTGACACTGCAACATTTTGTTGTGGTCCCATTTTTTTGCTACTGTATTCTTTTTCTTACATGTTTGACAGTATGAAAATATCCCTTGGACTGGAGAAAAATGAAATACATGGAACCTCTGTCTATAGCTGTAGTTACCTGCACATATGTTGGGCATAATATTTGAAAGAAAGTACAAAGCAGAATGAAATTTAATGAATACAAGAACCAGAAATCCTCCCTTATTAGTTACTTCCTCCAATTCTCTTCCATCTGAAACTGACGTTTGCTCATTAAGAAAATTAAGACATTTCATGATTTTCTTTATTCTCCCCAACTCCTTGCTCTGTAAAATATTAAAGACAGCAGGCACTTAGGAAAGCTTGTTAAATTAGTAAAGAATGTATTAAAGCATTTAAATACTGTGTGGATTATGGAGCATGAAGGAAAGTACTTTCTCCTGCCTTGAGAAGTATGTCTCTCCAGCTCTGTGATGCGTGTTACTCTCATGATCAGCAGTCTAGGGCTGCCGCTACCATTAGGCAGAGTGAGTAGCAGTTCCCTGCCATCCTCACCAGAGCTGCCTTGTACCATCTAAGCTAGTCTGTTGCTCATACGATAGGACCGTGTCCTCCACTACCCCTGTCACCAGTACTGAAGTGAGGCTCAGCTGCTAGTCCAGTTGAGTTTGTAACTGGAATGGGGGCCATCTTGGATTTTGTCTAAGGCAGCAACATGGCTGAAGGTGGCCCTGAGTATCCATTCTTCTTTGTCGTGGCCTCTGTGCATCACATATATGGGTGCTGCGCCTGCGCAGTGCCTAGGCCGGAAGATTAGCAAGCTAATGGTTTTTGGCGGGAAAAACGCTCCGCTCCCCCCCCCCACAGTATAAATAGAGCGGAGCATCTGCCATTTTACTCAGTCTCCGCGACCGCCGTTGGCTGTGCCTTGTGCCTGTTTGTCTCTCGCTTAGATCTCGCCACGTGCTCCTTTACGGTTATCTTACTCAACTTACCTTTTCCCCGTTATATATCCCAGTTTCTCCTTCCCTTGTAGTTCCTCTGTTCATTCTTTTTTCTAAAAAAAAAAAAAAACCCAAAATATTACTTACCCTCTGTACTATCATCTCTTTTTTCCCTTTTGCGATGGCACAGTGGGCGGCATTCCGCAAGTATAGTGAGTGTGGCTCCAAAATGTCTCCCGCGGACCCGCATGACTTATGCCTCCTCTGCCTCAGCGAGGGACATAGGACCGATAAGTGCGGGCATTGCCTGGCCTTTACCAAACAGGCCAGGAAGAATAGGGAGAATCATCTCCACAAGTTACTTTGGGACCAGGCCTTGCTTCAATCTGACCAGCTGGTCTCAAGGCCTACCCTCTCCTCGGCTGTGCCACCTCAGCACTCCGCCTCTACCCCGCCTGCACCCCCTAAGTGTCCCGCCTCAACTTCGGCTGCGCCGTCACAGCCTCCCTCGGATGAAGGCGCTGCTCCAATGGAAGCGCAACAGCTACCTTCTCCTCCAACCAAACAAAAGGAGAAGCATAAGCATTCAGAGCCGGAAAGGCCCTCCAGCCATAAGAAGCCAAGGAAGGAAAAGGCGACTAAGGCAGCCCACAAGGGCAAGAAACCCGATCACCCCAAACACTGAGGCTCGGGTTCTTTGGGGTTCTCGGTACCGACGGCCACCACGGAACCAGCCCTGCAATCCGCTATGCAGGTGACGCCGCCAGGATCCCCTAGGCCTGTTCTTGGGCCTTAGAGCGTGTCTGCTCCACAGGAGCCACCGCTTAGGGAGTCCATCTCTGATGGAGAAATTAGAGATTCCCCGCTGAGGCAATGCTCCCCGACGCCAATGCCTGCTGTTGGGCCACCTGAGAGACCAGATTCTCCTCCTAGGTGTAGGAGCCGTTCGTTGGAGCGCCATGCAGATGACTGGGCTATGCACGGCTATGGTGGCTATCCTGCCTGGAGTGGACTCCATCCATATGCCTTTTTTCCTCCGGACCATCGCTCGCCGTCAATCCTGAGAGAGGCACCATCCACTTCTGGCTGTACGGAACACAGACCTCCTCCGTCTCCTGAAAGCTCTTTGTCCAGTGGGCATTACCGCTACCATCAAGACTTGGATGAGTCGGAAGTAGACTCCACGTCTCTGGACGTGGCTATTCCCAAGACCCGGGATCCCCGGATGAGCCCCATATTTCTTTTTCGGAGCTGGTTTCTTGCCTAGTCCGGTCACTGGAGATAGAGGCCTACCACCGCCCTGGGCCCAGCACAGACCGGTTTTACGACATTGTCCGAGGGGAGCAATCTGCCACCGTTGCCTTACCGTTCATTACCACGCTTTGCCAGGCAATGGTTCAACCCTGGGACCAACCAGCTCAGCCGCAGGTGACGTCTCACTGGTACGAATCTATATACTGGGTCCGAGAAGACGACATCCCATTCCTGCTGCGCCACCCGAACCCTAATTCGGTGGTGGTTAAGTCGTCCCAGGGCAGGGAGGCTTGGGGACATGCAACACCCTGAGATAAAGAAGGGAGGAAGGTCGACATGATTGCGCCCAGCGTCTAGCGGCTGCAGGACTCGGTTTGCATATTTCAAATTATGAGGCTACACTAGCACGTTACCAGCACTTCATTACGCAGAAGCTGGAAAACGTCGTTTCCTCCCTCCCAGACCAGCAGGCAGATCTAGCCAAGGTCTTCTTAAATGAAGCCATTCAACAGTTGTCTACCGCAAGACATCACGTAGACACTGATTCTCGGGCGATGGTCAACACTATCTCCCTTCGACGACACGCGTGGCTCAGGAACTGCAATTTCCCTGAGGAAATGAAGAAGAGGATAGAAGAAATGCCATTCGATGGCTCCGGCCTCTTCCACGCGAAGACCGATCGGAAACTCAAAGCCATCCACGAGTCCCATATGACGGCGCGTCAAATGGAACTCCCACAAGCGAGATGTAAGTGGCCATGGTCCAGACCCTACGGGCATCAGCAATATCAGCCTCGCCAGCAGTTCCACCAGCGCCAGCAACGTAGGAAGCAACAGCCTCCACAGTGCTTCTCCCAGGGCCGCAAGCGGTTCAACACCAAGAAACGTCCCCGTTGATGGTCCTGGCAAACCAATTAATCTCTCCAACTCCCACCTTCCCCTCTCCCCTCTGGGAGTTGGCTCCAAAGCTGAATTCCCATTTGGGAGGCCATTACATCTGATAGGTGGGTGCTGTCCATCATTCAGCTCGGATATAGAATAGAATTCGACATCGTTCCACCGTCGAGCCCTATCCAATTTACACCACCATCTTCAGTTCTGTGTGATGAAGTCCTTCACCTTCTTCATAAGGGAGCGATTCGACAACTCTCTCGCACTGATGGGCTACACAGATTCTATTCTAGATATTTTACAGTCCCCAAACGGGATGGTGGTCTTCGACCTATCCTGGATCTAAGAGGAGTCAATAGATATATCAAACCGAGGAAGTTCCGGATGACCACTTTACAGAATATTCTTCCATTGCTGAGGGGAGAGGATTGGTTCACCTCATTGGACTTGAAGGATGCGTATTTTCATATTTCTATCCATCCTTCCCATAGACGCTTCCTTTGTTTTGTTGTCGGATCCGATATTTTTGAAGTCAATGTTCTACCATTCGGACTGGCTACAGCACCGAGAGTCTTTACAAAGTGCATGACCCCGGTTTGTGCCCACCTGCAGCTCCGGGGTATACAGGTCTACCCCTATTTAGATGATTGGCTAATTGTGTCACGGACTAAAGACGACCTTTTAGCGGCTGTCTGCGTGACTTGTGCTTTGTTTGATGACCTCGGACTCTGTATTAACCTTACGAAATCGTCACTTGTTCCCATGCAGGTCATCGATTTCATTGGAGCACATATCGACTCCACCCTGCAAAGAGTGTTCCTTCTTCCGTCCCGCAGGGCCACTGTGTACACACATTCATCGGATTCGATGACAAAGGACAGTTCAAGCCAACACTATACAAAGATTGTTGGGACACATGGCAGCCTCAGTGGTCATTATGTTGCACGCAAGGCTCAGGCTCCGCCCGCTCCAATTGTTTTTCAACGACTCGTTCCGTCCGCAGCGGAATCTACAAACTAAGCTTCTGCAGATTCCATCTTCGATCCTTCACACCCTGACATGGTGGACTATTTCATGCAACCTATCTGTAGGTGTTCCGTTCCACCCACCCCAACCAACAGTGACAGTGTACACCGATGCATCTCTCATCGGATGGGGTGCGACATGTGCAGGACTTTGGGTCCAAGGGGCATGGACCCGATGAGAAGCGGCGAGGCATATCAGCTTCCTCAAGCTTCTAGCGATTTTCAAGGCTCTCAAATCTTTCAAAACTGTCTTACACCGCCAAGTTGTACAGATTGCGTCCGACAGCATAGCTGCTGTTTTCTTTGTCAACAAACAGGGTGGGACAAGGTCACCTCTCCTGGCCCGTTTGTAAATGCAAATCTGGGACTGGTGCATTCCTCAGGGCATCATGATGCTGGCGGTTCATCTTGTGGGAACCGACAACGTAGAAGCCAACGCACTGAGCCGACAGATGTCAACTACCCACGAGTGGGAGTTGGATCGAGTGGTTTGCAACCAGCAGTTCCAGTTATGGGGACAACCAGATATAGACTTGTTCACAACCTGGTCGAACAGGGTGTGCGGACTGTTCTGCTCCAGAGCGGGGCTGGGATTGGACTCAAGGGGAGATGCCCTAATGATCGACTGGAACAACCTGTTCTTCTACGCGTTCCCTCCAATACCACTCCTCATGAAGGTGTCGAAGATCATGCACGACAACACCACAGGAATCCTGATAACCCCATGGTGGCCAAGGCAACCCTGGTTCAGCACTCTTCTCACTCAGTCCAGAGAAGTTTTTCAACAACTTCCACTTGTTCCTCATCTGTTAACACAACACAACGGGACAGTCCGACACCCGGACCTACTCTCGCTGAAACTAACAGCATGGTGCTTCCGATAGATCTGAATTTTCTGTTGGCTCTGTTGCCGCCCCAATCGACACAACCAACTCCTCCCTCGGAACCGTCAAGGTCCACTTCAGGACCGATAGTGTTATCCTCGGATATCCAGGCAATTCTCGAATCTGCACTATGACCTTCCACAAGCAAATCGTATTCAGCAAAGTGGAGAAGGTTCTCTTCCTTTGCCAATGCCCGTTCCTTCTCTCCAGAATCGGCTTCGATCGAGAATATTTTGCAATTTCTATTCGACCTTCATCACTCAGGACTCAAGCCTTCATCTATAAAGGTCTGTACGGCTGCTATTTCGCATTTTCATGGCAGCATCCAGGGGTCATCTGTTTTTTCTCAACCCCTGATTCGCCGTTTCCTTAAAGGGCTACAAAATTTGCACCCATCGGTTCGACCTGGTATGCCGATGTGGAGTCTTTCTGTTGTACTTCAGGCCCTTACAAAACCTCCATTTGAACCTTTGGCAACAGTAGATTTATGCCTAGTTTCATGGAAAACTGCCTTCCTTGTTGCAGTTACTTCAGCCAGGAGAGCCAGTGAACTCTGTGCTCTATGCATAGACCCACCGTTCTTGAACTTTCACAAGGAAAAAGTCATCCTCCGAATAGACTCCCGAGTTTCTTCCCAAAGTGGCTACACCATTTCATTTGAACCAAGACATTGTCCTCCCTGCGTTTTTTCCATCTCCGTCAACTCTGATTGAGCGCTCTCTCCATACGCTGGATGTTAGGTGCTGTCTAGCTTTTTACAGGTCTCACACAGAAGCGTTCAGGAATTCCAATAGACTTTTTGTCAAGTATGCTGCTCCTGACAAGGGTTTTCCAGTCTCATTTCAGCGACTGTCCAAATGGATTGTGCAGACCATAGTCCTAGCATATCAATTGGCAAAGCTTGACTTGCCCTCACTTCCTAGGGGACATTCTACGTGAGCAGTAGTGACTTCATTAGCCTTTGCAGCAGGGGTTCCAATTCAGGATATTTGCAAGGCTGCAACTTGGGCTGCTCCATGTACTTTTGCCAAGCATTATCAGCTTGATGTACGCGCCCGAAGGGATTGTTCCTTTGGTAGAGCTGTGCTCTCTGCCATTCTTCACTGACGACACCTTCCCTCCTCCAAGTCTGGTAAGCTTGCTAATCACCCATATGTGTGATGCACAGAGGTCACGACGAAGAAGAGCAGGTTGCTTACCTGTAACTGATGTTCTTCGAGTGGCCATCTGTGCATTCACACAACCCACCCGCCGGCCCTGCATGGTGTCGGTGAGTGGACTGTTTTTTCTTATTGTCGGTTCTGTGGTATTCCTACGGTACCGATTTTTTTCTTGCTGTGATGCTGTTTTTTTAATGTTATGGGGCGAATGTCGGTCTTCAAGACTGAGTAAAATGGCGGATGCTCCACTCTATTTATACTGCAGCAGGGAGGGGAGCAGAGCGTTTTCCCCGCCAAAAACCATTAGCTTTCTAATCTTCCGGCCTAGGCACTGTGCAGGCGCAGCACCCATATGTGTGAATGCACAGATGGCCACTTGAAGAACATCAGTTACAGGTAAGCAACCTACTCTACCCTTCTTTCTTTGGAATATGTGCATGGAACTGTCATCAGGGAGACTAGAAAGATGTGAATGTTTCATTATCATCCATGGTATAGTAAGGCACTGTGCTAACATGGTGCGGAGTACAGTGGTACCTCAGCTCACGAACACCTTGGTTCATGAACAAATAGGGTCACAAACAAAAATGTCTGAAAATTTTTGACTTGGGTGGTGACCAAGATTGCAGCCATCTTCCTACCCCCCGAGTGGGGAGATGGCCACGATCACAGCTGCTTTCATGCAGGGAAGGCATGCATGATCAGAGGCGTGCTGCTGCAGGAAAGACGGGAGCAGCAAAGCAGAGCCGTGGGGGAGATGGCCGAGAATCCGCCTGTCTTTTCTGCAGGAGCATGCTTCTGATCAGGCACGCCTTCCCTGAATGAACAAAACTGCGATTGCAGCCATCTTCCTCCCCTCCCCGAGTGGCTAAAATCTGCTTACTCCTTCAGGGAGGACAGGAATCAAGTAGGGCTAGCTAAATGATTTTTATAACTGTATGCTCTTGTGCTGTTGTCTCCACAATTCCCTCTCTTTAGCGTTCTGGTAACTAGTTCTCCATTTCTAGCTGCCCCTGCTATACAGTGACAGTATTTGACACTGTGAGTGTATAACTGGACTGCACGTTCTCTCATTTCTTCAACGTTCTCTTAGATCTTGCAAGGACCCATTGCTACTCCATGTGTACACCTCAAACATAATCAATGAGTCATTGTGAATACACATTGTAGTGACTGAGAATTGCCCTGTTCAGCACATAAAAGATTCATTCATGAAACATTAAGAACGTTTTGTATGAAAGAGTTACTACACAGAGACTTTGATGCAAAAAGATTAAAATCTGTAAAAATGCAGATACTGCAAGAAAGCCTGATGCTTATTCATGTTGGAATTTGTTGAAAGCGTAATAGATATTGGAAGTGCAATAGTGAGAAGAGGGTTTGGAAACACAAATGAGCATTTTCGGAAGGATATGCTATGCTGCTGTGGCTTGTAAAATATGAAGAAAGTGGTTATTGGATTTCAAAGTTTTCCTTCATAAAGAATTGTCATTCTTAAACATTTCAAAAATTATATTTGTCATACAGCAGGGATTTGAAGGGTAATATTTACATAATCTAGCCAATTCACTAATGGGCATCAAGTGAGTTAAAATTATGATGTGCTCTTTAAATGGAACAGCTTGGCTGCAGCAGATAAGCTGACTTTAAAAACCATCCAGTTACTTGGAAAAAGAGGCTTTACAATTGTGAAATGCATTGTTTGCAGTAAGCACAAATGCTAATACTAAATTTTGCAAGAGATACTTTTAAAATGTAAGGTATAAATTCCATGTACTAGTAATAACTGATTTCTATGCAAAACGCAGATTCTGAAGTAGTGGTGCAATCTGTACTTTATTTCATGCAAATGGAAAAATGTGGGCTCTGTATGTGAGAGACTCAGTAATGTGATTTGAGTAGTGACTGGGAAAGAGTTGGGTTCACAGTTCTGTGGGTCGTCACAACTGGCACACTGTGTTCATTTTATATAATTCAGGAAGTGAATCAACAGTCCAACCAAAACCTTCCATATTTTCTTGTCATCTTGTGTCCCACATGATGTGTAATGAAGTCTATATACTTGGTAACAGATATAAAACCATACCACATTACTAAAAAGACAAAAACATACCCCACTGTGTGTAGAACAATATGAAAAGCATTCAGATATCGACTTTTAACATTTATGTTTAAATGTACCTTTGACCACTGGGCCTACTGGTAGAGTCCATATTTTGTATGTGTCTGCCCTGGTGATCAATAATTGCATACTTATTGATCACCAGTGGTATGCACATCCATAAAATGCCTAATTCAAGAATTTTTAGTATTGGGTTACATCCAGACTGTTAGTTTTAATTAGTTCCTACTATAATCAGTAGGACTAATTCATCATAACTTAGATCCTGTTTGATTTCACTACAACACATAGTTCAGTCTGGGTCCAGTCCTTTATCTATTTTAATTCACAGCCCAATCCCACTTGTGTAATGTGCAGAGTTTTCCTATGTGACTCTTTACCAGTTTCATTGTCAGTGCTGTACCCATATCCCCCAATGGCTTTTTCTTCACAAAATGCTCAATTAAGCAACTGCTGACACTAGAAAATTGAATCCCTTTTCCCTCTGTGTAGCTGCTTGAGAAGTCACCTAGGGAGAACCAGTTGACACCATATAAACTGAGCTGTAATTGAAAACACCATTTTTAATTAAAACTGTCATTTCTAGGCTTATTCCTAGTGACGGTCACATTGGGGCAGATAGACAGTTTTGCACAAGCAGCAGTGGAGCTCCCTGATATGAACCTGGCTAAATCTTCCAATAGTTTTAGGGCATTTTCATGGAAAATAATTAAGAAAGGATTATTCTTTAAGGGGCCAAATTGTGCCTTAAAGTTCACCCTTATGGCTAGCAGTGTTAAAACATTCCAGTGCTGGATGCAGAAACACATGGCGTGTGACTTTCTATTATTCCCAGCTTCAAACTCTGTTAGATACAGTATTAGACTTCAACATACTAGAGTTATTGTCCTCTTGAGGTGTAAGGGGGCACAATAACTATTTTCTTTGACTATCAGCTGGTTTTTGTGTTGTAGTTATCACTCCGCATAGGATGATGGCTTGCAGGGACGTGCCTGAAGTTGTGGGTTATTTTTGATCTGAACATGCATAGGATAGCATCTTAAGTATGTTTAGGAGTCTGGCCCAATTCTTAAACAGATGGACTTCAGAAACTGGTAGTCCTTGGATGTCCTAAGGAAACAATGGTGACTATTCTGGGATGGAAAGAGAATTTGAGAATAAATGTTTGAATAAATGAATGTTATTTGGATAATATATGTTACTTCAATTAGATTGCAACTCTTTGATCCTGTACAATGTTTTCTTTTTCTTCAAACTATCAAATTAAAAAGGGGATTTTCTAACGTTATTGATAGGTTGGAAGATTGGTTGAAAAGAACAACAACCTACAAGTCTGGGGAAGCCCTTTTGGGCCTCTTGAATGCAAAATCTACACTTAAAATCAGAAGCATTACTAAAGAAACCATTTTTCCTTAAAATTCTTTAGAATGAAGGCCAGATTTTATCTAAAAGTTTATTTTATTTATGTGTGTGTGTGTGTGTGTTTTGTGTGTGTGTATATATTCATTCAGCTGGATTGAATAGTTGCTCACAAGTATACTGTGGAAAAATGCTCAGAAAATACTTAAGCATTATTTTTAAAATTCTGTGTTAAGGAACATATATGAGTGTTTTGTGCTGCTTAATATCTGGTGGTTAATGGAATCACAGCACTTGCTTCTATTCCACTTTAGTCCCTGATCATTTTGACAGTGTTGAGGATATGGTATCTTCCACAGGAAAAAGAAGCTTCATCCTGGTAAATGGGAGGTGTTAAAATGTATGATCTAATGGCCTGAATAAACTAGGGAATTTTGAAGAGAGAAAATGTCAGGTAATTAGTCAAAGCAAGACTTTAGTGTTGCTAATAAAAACAAACATTTATTTCAGCTGCTCCATCTCACTGGTTCAGCAAAGTCCTAATTAATTCCCTTTATAATTTCCTTTGCAGGTATATTTACATCCCAATGGGAGGATCCCACTGCAGCATGTTTAAGATGATGCTTTCCACAGCAATCACGTTCGCTTTTGTGAGCTACTGGCATGGTGGCCATAATTACCTCTGGTCCTGGGCTGTGCTTAACTGGCTCGGAGTAACTGCTGAAAGTGGAGTGAAGAGGTTGCTTTCTCTTCCAGTTGTCCATGACTTAATTGTAAGTTAATGCCTTTTCATGTCTGCAAGATTAAGCTTTAGGTGTCGGGCTAGACATTGATAATAATGCCTTCTAATAATGAACTGAAATGGGGAGAGCTGTTGTGAACTGCCTAGGCTGCCCCAACATCTAAAGAGCAATATTCAAGTTTGGAACTGGCAGCTCTTTAGTGCTATACAGCACAGAACAAGTTGCACTTGTTATTATGCTGTCAAACAAATGAGAAAAGCTAATTTATTTTATCCATTAACATCCTGAGAGAGTCCTTTTTTATAATAAGTTTTATTCAAAATAACCCTAAAACAAAGGAAAACTAAAAGCAACATCAGTCATCAGAAACATCGGACCTTCTGGGTCAGCCCCCACATTTTTTCTATTTATGATAACTTAAAAACATATTTAAATCTATACGAAGTCCTGTTTCTCTAGCCAGTAATAAAGAGTCCCAAGTTTGATAGAAATCAGTATCTTCTTTCTTCAGTGACAAAGTCAATCTGTCCATTTCTGCACAGTCCAAGATCTTTTTTAGAATCAGTTCATCGGTGAGTGGTTCTTCACTTTTCCAGAGTTGAGCAAATGCTATCCTCGCCGCAGTAATTACATGTAAAATCAAGTACATTTCTTGTTTACTAATATCAACAGGTATAATGCCTTATAAGAAAACTTCAGGTTTAAAAGCTAAGGATTTTTGTAACATTTCCTCAAGCCATTTATGTATTTTAATCCAATACTTTTTCGCATTATCGCAAGTCTACCACATACGATAGAAAGTACCCAATTTATGTTTACATTTCCAACATCCATTTGACATATTTGGAAACATCTTAGCTAATCTATTTGCTGACAGATACCATCTATAAAACATTTTATACAGGTTTTCTTTATATGACATTGCTAAAGTTACCTTAATATTTCTCTCCCACAGCTTTTGCCATTTTTCTAATTCAATATTATATCCAAAGTTTTGTGCCCATGTTATCATAGTTTCCTTAACCTGTTCATCTTCCATTCTCCTATCGAGTAAGAAATTATATAGTTTTTTAATCATTTTCTCATCTGATTTAAGCATCACCTGATCAAATGCTGTTAAATCTTTATAAAAGCCCCACATTCTATAGTCTTTAGCATATCTTGATTGTATCTGCAGCTTATGCCACCAAGAAATATTAGATCCTTGTTCTTGTATTTCTTGATTCAATTTCAATCCTCCATCATTATCCAAAATGTCATCATATCTTACGATCACTTCAAAGTTCCAAGTTATATGCATTTGGATATATAAGAGCTTCCATAGGTGAAAGCCATCTTGGTAATTTATTATACAATTTTGTCTTTAACTTTTCCCACACCAACATTAATGATTTCCTAATATAATGACTTAAAAAGAGCGAATAAAGTCTGTTAGATATTTCTTCAATCTTTCTGCCGTTATGGAGGGAAAAATTTTGTAATCCACATTTAATAGTGATACAGGTCTGTAATTTTGAATCTGCGTCAAGTCCGTGTCTTCTTTCGGTATTAATGTAATGTTTGCCTCTGTCCAAGTGTTTGGTATTTTAGCATTTAACAATGCTGCATTACATACATCCTTAAGAAGTGTAGCAAAAATTCCTTCAAAGGACTCTGCTGGTAACCCATCCCGGCCAGGAGTTTTATCATTCTTTTGTCTCTTAATTGCCTCTATTACTTCTGTGATTGTTACTTCTTGATTCAATACTTTCTGGTATTTCTCTGATAACTTTGGCAGGTCTCCCTTTCGGATATGTTTATTTACTTTCTCCGTTGAAATCTCATCATTCTGGTATAGATTTGCAAAGAAATCTTCTGCTATTTTCTTGATATGTAGACTTTGTACTTGCAGTCGTCCTTCTCTATCCTTCAATTTACTTATTAGTCTCTTCTCTCTTTCTTTCTTTACTTTATAGGCTAACCATAACATCCTGAGAGAGTCCTTAGTGGTTTTAAAAACTTACAGATGGCTGTGAAATCATTTAGGGCAGCATTTCCCAGCCTGACCTCTTCCAGAAGTGTTAGACTACAACTCTTCAGTCATTGTGGATGATGGGAGGAACATATCTGGAAGCTGCAGGCTTGGGGAAGGCTGATTAATGGGCATAAAATGTCATCATCAATGGCCCAGGTGAGGGTTGTGGCACCCCTGGCTGACAGCAAGAAGTGCTAGTTGGAATATGGCACAGATTCATGCTAACATTCCTGTCACACTTCCGGGTTACTTTTTTCTTATCCCTTTAATCAGTAGACTAGAGCAAACCATTGCAAGGCTATGCAATGTGAGATGCTTTAGAGTGGTATTTATTTATATTTTGACATGATTTGTGGCACACTGGCTACAGAGGTCAGTCACCAGTAATTTAGAGCAAGAAAAAATATTAACTCTAGTGGTGTACAAATTTTGTACAACACTGGAAACCTCAGACTTCACAGATGCAGGGAGATCTACTGAAGACCTAATGGTACTTATAGGTTTTGTCAGATTTTATTTTTATATTCTAAATTATTTAATACTCTGTCCAGGCATGCCACACTGGTTTGGGAGTGGGTGGAGAATTACCATATATGACTCTTGGAGCGGCTGTGTGACTGGGCAGCATATGGATCCTTAACAGTGACAACTGTTGAAATATAAGAAATTAAATGGGGCTGTGTTTTCTCATTCCTTTACATTTCAATTGGTCCTGCATAGTGCAAAATGCAGCATGAGAAATAAGATGGTAAGCAGCTGAAGGATGGATAGTTCTCTAGCCTAGATAGTGTACAGTTCTGTCTTCCCCGTTTTTTGCATTTTCAGAGCAGATAAGAATGAGATAATTCATTAATTAGACACTGTATTGGGGTCTCTCACCTCAAGTGGGTAGGTGCTGACCAAAAGCTTTTTAATATTTTCAGATATTAAAATCAGCTTTGGAATGCAAAATCTGCAGATTAGAGATCTAATCTAATAATATCTGCAATATTAATCTAATAATCTAATATCTGCAACAAAGGTCTGGATCTTACATTCCAATCAGGCCCCACAGCATCAGCTCACTTACCTGGGCTCCACACTCCAGAATCTCCAAGTCTCCCATATTTTCCTGGTGTGTCCACTCTAACATCATAGAAATGTTAATGGAAGGCTATGGAATATTTCCTTTTGGCTGCCAAAATCTTACTTTCTTCTGATCCTTTAAAAAAGAATCTTGTTGCCAAGTAAGAAAACATTTTTATTGTTGAAGGAGTAGAAGAAAACTGGCAAGAGGATTGTGGCAGGGTAGGATTGTAGAGCAGAATTTGTTAAACTTTTGTTCTCATCTCAAAAGCAATCATGCCTGCACTACTGTGCAAACTAACCATGTGTTAAGCCCATTGAAGGCACTGATTAAGAGCTGGACTACAAGCTGATGTGAAGAACTATCTAGGGTACCTGTTTGTCAGTGGAGAAGACAGGTGAGAACTGCTGCTTCAGACATGCAGTCACTCTCATACTTCTGCACCCTTATCTGAAAGGAGGACCATGGAAGCTGCCTTATTCTGGGTCAGATCTTTCGTGCATCTAACCCAACTGTCAACATTGATTGGGCTAGATGACTGGCAACTGCCCTCCAGCCCCACCTGGAGATGCCAGGTTTTGAAACTGGGATTGTCCGCATGGAACGTATGTGCTGTACAACTGAGTAACATCCCCTCCCCAACACTGGCAGCCCTGTGTGTCTGAGTCTTAGAGCTTTGGAAATTTCAAGGGAAGAACTCAAGTCAAAATCCAAAGACGGGCCTGCACTAGATCATCAGGGCTCAGCTGTGCTAGTGGCAGTACTAGGGGAAGCACAATTCTACCCCATAGCTATTGGTGGTGAAACCTCCACTGAAGAAATACAGTATAGATTTTTTGCTATGTAAGAATTGTTGTGCAACTTGTATCCTATCTTGAAATTTATTTTTTGATTTGATTTATGAAACCTCATCCAGTAGTCCCAAAGAGGACTCTCTGGGCAGTGTACATCCATCAATAATATATAAAATTATATAATATATAGTAAGTAAATATTTTAAAAACTATTAAAAACATAAACTAACTCTGATATTTGCATGACCAACTAACCATCATAAGTATGAATCAAGGTGTATCATCTTTTCTCCATCTGTATAAGACATGTTTTGATATGATAAAGGCCTGCCTTTATTTATGTATACAACTTTACACTTCCGGTGTGTGGAAATGGTGGCACGGAATACTTCTTATTCTGACTCTGTGATGAAGCAAAGACTTACTGAAATTAAAAGCAGACTAGTTGATATTTAAAGTATCATCAATGTCATCTGAAGTAATTCATATTGAAATAGGTGTTCTTCTTCACTGCAGTGTCAGGGTCTACACAGTTATAGTCATTACCATATTAGTTACATATTTTGAAGTTTTGGGAGCTGGGAGTAGTAACATACAGGTACATTTTCTTTGAGAATTGAAGGTCTTTCTTCCTCAAGATGCTATTTCATGCTTATCTCCATCCATTACAAGGCTGATATTATTGAACTGTCACTTCTAATGATCATCTGGGGAAAATAATGGCCATGGTTGATTATGCATGCAGAGCACCAACAGGTAATGAATCAAATAGAGGAGTTGCTGCTTGCACAGAGCTTCATGTGTACATGAAGAACGCCTGTGTATGCTGCAGTTCAGGATAGCTGGATCCACAGATATAGTCTTCACTCCAGGTTAGCCCATCAGGAGACTGTATATATAAGGCCCTTCATCCATGCATCCAGAATGAACCAGGCAGCTTGCACCCACACTGAATCCTTGGGAGAACAGAAATTAAAAGCAGCATGTATTTGCTATTGCATACATAAGCAGATACTCTTGTTAAACAGAAGGACCACTTTACCACAATGACTTCCCTGCTTCTAGTGGTGTAAAAAGCTAACATCAACAAAACTACATGTAGATGACTCATCTGAGAGGTTGGCTGAAATCCATTGCAATTGAAAAGCCTGCTCATGGGTGATAAATGTTAAGATTTCATCTTTTTGAAGAAGTGTTTAGTCATGCTAGGTTAGAATCAGCTCAGCACAGGATCACAAGGATGATAGCTGGATGGGAGGGGGATTACATATGAGATGAGATTGAGGAAACTGGGCCTTTTAGACCAGGAAAAGAGGAGACTCAGAGGGGTTCTTATAGTGACATACTGGTATGTGAAGGGACGTTACACTGTAGAAGGTCGTGACCTGTTCTTCCCTGCGGTGGAGGAAACAACATGATCCAATAGGCTGAGTTCAAGGAACTGGGTTTCAGGTTGGATGTCAGGAAGTACTGACCAGTAGGCTAAGGAATGAGCTTCTGTAGGAGGTGGTGGGGATCAGTGAGTGTGCTCAAGGACAGATTGGACAACCATATGTTCGGTATTACATGAGTGGAGCAGGGTGGAGATGGGATCAAACTAGATGACACAGGAGACCCCTTCTGACTTGCTATGTCTGTATATTTCTAGGCTTCTGCAACACCTATAGGAACAGTACTTGGCCCTCTTCAATGAAGATTTTTGTTAGGGAAAATTTACATGATACTTAACATTGCAAATGTATTGATACGTCTGGACACAATCTCCATTTAATATATTTTGTGGTATTTCACAGGAATGAACTGATCTGTCAGTTTCAGTTTTTCTTAGTTTCTTCATGTTAAATTAATTTTATCTCAGACTTGGATAATTCCTTTAGTGTAAGCTTTGGTTCATCCTGAACTTTTATGGTGTGTTAGGTTTTCATGAAAATTCTGAAGCATTATTGTCCACATTTTCCCTAGTGCATTGTTGTATGCATTTTTGTCTACATTTTCCCTACTGCATTGTTGTATGCATTTTTGTCTACATTTCCCCTACTGCATTGTTGTATGCATTTTACCTACTATAGGTATTTTTACGAACAAGTTTCCTGATATACTACATTTATAACATATTTTTCAACATGTTTGCCACAGAAAACTCCACAGCAAAATTCAGAGAAGTGCACATTTTGGAATACAACTGAATTTTGGTTTGCACAGTGGTTTGAAAGTACAAAATTCAGTAAGGTCATGAACTGAACTATTCTCTCTGCATCCCTAGTACTTTACACCAATAGTATACTTTAATGACAGAACTATATATTTTTGTTTGTTTGGTCAATATATAGTTTAAACAAACAAACTCTGATCCTTCACAAACTACTGTTGTCAGAGAACGGAAGGAAAATTAATAGTTTGAATTAGGAACAGTGAAGAGAATTTACCACAGTTAGATCCTGAAATGTCTCTTAGAGTTAACATTTGCTAGCTGCTGCTGCTGCTATTTATTCTAATCTTCTCAATTGCCAAAGCTCTCTGAGTGGTTTACAAGAATCCAGTAAAATGCAGATTAAATATAATATAAAACATCGGAAAAAAAACCCACACAAATTTATTTAGAACCACATTTGTGTGGAACTCTCATTACTTGTTCCTATGTTAGTAACATGCAGGAGCTTCTGGGATTCCCGTTATGTTCCATATTATGGGACCATGGCTGTACAGCCTTGCTACTCAAGTGTTAAAACAAGCAAAGACACCAAGAAGTTGTATGTTTTCATTCAGTAATAGTTTTATTTCTAGTACTTTCAGAAAATTGTTATTTTTTCCTTAAGGAATTGATGAACTGTTATATGCATTACATTAATCACATACTACATGCAATTATCATTTGAAAAGTTTGAAACTGTTGTGAACCTCACAAAGAGCTTTGGTTGTTGGGTAGAATAGAAATGAAATAAATCATCATCATCTAATCATAGGGTTGCTAACAAAAATAGAAGAATTGCCCATGTCTACATGAGGCTGAGAAATGATGAATCTATCAACACATTTTTACGTTTATATATATATGGATACTATTTTTTCCCACAAAATGCTCATGCTTTACAAAATGGCAGTTTCCACTGTGAAAATCAAAGCTTATGAAAATTTAGCACCACATCAATCAACAGTATTTATGTATTAAGAAGTACCAGTTTATCAAGATGCTACATGGCTCTCTGTCCCTTGTATTGTGCTTTTTGCACTGGAATAGATCATCAGGAGACAAAGTACAAAGAACCTTTGTATTAGTTTTTATTTGAACAAACTGTCCAGTTAAATGAATTGAGAGATTTATAGGCACTAGAGGCACAAAGACTTCTGCTTTTCCTATAGTTGGATGGTTGTCCTCCTTTCACTGGAAAATTACTGTTTCCTCTCTGGCAGCTCAGGCGGAATAGATGTTCAGATGCATCCATAAATTTTTGTGCTTGACATGTATAAGACATTTGAAACTTGGGACACGATAAGAAGCTAAAGATGTCAATGGAAAGTCATATCTGAGGCTAGGCTTCTATAAGAAGTGAGCCCGCTGAGGCACTAAAAGGGATTGTTTTGAGTTTTGTAACATTTTATATTTTGGTTATGCATTTAAAAATTGGTCAGATCAGGGTTATTACAAATATCCTTATTAACATTTCAATGGAAAATTGACAAAAGGTGCACCAATTTTTGCAATTAAATGTGTGTTTTTCCTTAAAAGAGAGATATATATAAACATGTATATATAGACACACACACACACATTTATAAACATATATAAACACACACACGCACACACACACACACACATATATATATAAACATGTATGTGCGTGTTTCTATGAGAAATAAGAATATATCTCAGAACACACACACATTTTTGGAAATTTGAATGCATAACAGCATGATGCTATGGTCTGATATGCAGGTACAGGGCTATTGCAACAGCATAATTTTTGTGAGTTACATTATTTTCCAGTGTAGCAAAATGACAAAGGTGTTGTACCCATGAAGAATGGTACCCTTGGACCAGTCAGTTTAACTGCTCTCTACAAGGGCTTGCATGAGTGGTCCTAAGAGGGGGGATAGGAGGGGCGCAGGATGAAAGAACTGTCAAGATCTATCCTGGCTAAGTTGGCAGGAGCAACTTAGGTATGAACTGACGGCATCTTCCTAAGAAGGCCACTGTAGCAATTTTGTAACACTGATATTGCATGAGCTGGACTTTTTCTACAGTTTCTAGTTTTCAGACCAACAGTCGGTAAGTGCTTGGGCCAATACACCGTTTCCTCCAGGTACTGGGTTGCAGAGACTGGAATACAGTGGTACCTTGGCTCACAAACTTAATCCGTTCTACGACTCTGGTTGTGACCCAAATTGGCTATGACTCAAGTCAAATTTCCCCATAAGGTTCAATGTAAATAAGGTTAATCCATTCTGTAACTATTTTTTTAATCAGAAATTTTGAAACAAAGTGACAAAGAACAAAGTAACAAAGTACTGTACAGTACTGTACAGGTGTGGGGGAAGGTTATTGTTTTGAGGGAGAGTCCCCTCCGTAAGGACATTGGGGAGATCTCTTTCAGGGGTTTCCTCTCTTCTTTGTCTCTTAGCTGCAGGGTCAATTTTGGTGAAAAATCTGTCTATAGTCACTTGTTTTTTCCTGCGCTGCATAACCCTCCGGAAATGAGAGACCACATTATTGTTTATCAGATTCAACACTCTGTTTGTTACAGTTATGTTGGGGTGGTGCTTCTCAAAGAAATCCTGGCATGGACGCGCTCCTGCAGGAAAGACGGGTGCAATCTCGGCCATCTCTCCTCCCCCCCGCTCCGAACAACTAGCACGATTGCGGTCATCTCTCTCCCAGCCAGCACGATCGCAGTCATCTCCTAACCTCCCTGAGTGAGGAGATGGCCACAATCGCAGTTGCATTTGTGCAGGGAAGATGTGCGTGATCACGGTCGTGCTCCTGCAGGAAAGACGGGCGCAGCACAGCACAGCCACCGCAATCACGCATGTGTTCCCTGCATGAACGTGACTGCAACTGTGGCCATCTCCCCACTTGGTTGGGTGGGGAGATGGCCGCAATTGTGCGGGTTGGGGGTGGGGGAGATGGCTGAGATTGCACCCATCTTTCCTGCAGGAGCGTGCTCATGATTACACACGTCTTCCCTGCACGAACACAACTGCGATCGTGGCCATCTCCCCACTCGGGTGGAGGGAATGGCTACAATCTTGGTCACCACCCACAGTGGAGTTCGTGACCCAAGTCAAAATTTTCATGAAATTTTTGTTCGTGACCCAATTTGGTCATGAACTAAGGTGTTTGTAAGCCCGAGGTACCACTGTACTCCCACATAAACCCCTAATGGCAAATGGCCCTAATCAACATGGTACTGAAGGGTCTGGGTTTGGTCCAAAGATCACAGGAAATTTTGCGGGGTGATTTATCACAATTTCCCCCATTTCTTAGTATTTTTTATTTAATTCGATATATACCCTACGTATACACTACTAAAAAATAGCACTCAAGGCAGTTTGAGTGCCATTTTCAGTATATAAATAAAACATACACATTTTTTCCTCATAGGATACTTCTCTGGTGTTATCTGATAAACCTATGAAAGGAATTTGAATTTTCAAACATCTTCAAGGGAGGACCCTCGGGGTCTTCTTTCATGCTCCCAAACTTCAGCAGAAGAGAATTATGTGCAATATCTTTAGTCTCATTCATTGCTTAACTTCTAAGTTGAATTCTGCTATTGTTGTGTTGTGAATCTGCAAGCAGCATATTCCACACCATTTGCTAAGCAATGGTGACCATAGATTGACTTCCAATTGACTTGCTCACTTTACACCGTATTTCTAGCACACAGAAGTATTCTAGTCACATGAAATTTATAGTCTTCCATTTTCAGCATAACCCAAAACACCATCTTTTATATGTTTATTTGCAATACCACTTGTTTTCTTTGGAGCATTTAGATACTTCGGACATATGCCAGAGTTGTTGGTGTGGCATTTTATATATTAGAAGCCACCATTAACGATAGACCTGGATTGATACTCTCCATTTGTATACAGACTTCAGCAAATAATGTTCCACAGCATTCAGAACTATTATCCTATCAGCAACTATAAATATTTAGTTTAGCTTCTCTCATAGCACACTTATAATGCTTATGGATTATTTGTATTTTGGGAACTTTGCCAATTGGAAACACAACCCTATTAAGGACAGATGTTGTCCACAGTTTTTGATTGAAGTCATAACTGTGTGTATATATACATGTCATTTGTTCCTGTTTTTAGTTTTACGAAAGTGCATTTGACATATGTATTGTATTTTTTTTTTTTTAAATGGAGAATCTTGTGCATGTTTAGATAGGAAAACATCCCATTCCAGTTTAAAAAGGTGTTATTCATACACCTTGATTTACAATGCAATGCAATCCTGTACATGTTTACTCAGCACAATTCATCATTGAATTTAATGGAACTTAATCTCAGGTAAGTAGGTATAGCATTACAGCCTTATTTATTCTTCAAGAATAAGATGATTCTTTGGATACAGTGCTTTATCCACTGATCTCTTTCCTCCTGAATATAAATGCAGTGTTTATGCCATCATTACCTTTCAGGATTAAAATAAGCTTTTATTCTGAAACCCCAATTTTCATCAGGGTTCACATGTTAACTTTAGGAACCAGTTTAGAAACAAGAAAATTAGCATTAAAATATCACAGACTTCACCCAGTTCACTACAAGGCCAATTTAAAAATTCAAATAAAGAGCTGAAAGTATAATAGAAGGCAAAAATTTCATTCCAAAATGTGCACTGAATATTAATTCATACTGTGGTGGTTGATGCCATGAAAGTAAAGTAAAGAATGTAAAAAATATAGACAATGTACATTATTAAATTATGGAAGGAATTACTTTATTTAAAACAAATGGACATATAAATGATTATGCTTGTAATTATTGGGCTGAAATCCTATGCTGAAATACCTGGGAAGAAGTCCTGTAGAACTCAACAGCACTCATTCTGGGTATACATGTATAGGATTGAAGTCTTCTGCTGCAGCATGAAGTTCATGTTACTATTTTCAGACTGATTTTGTTGTTGATGATAAAGAAAAGCTATCTAACCCAGCAATATAAGTTCTTAGCACTTTTAAAAGGACAATATATAATAGAAACAAAAATGATGTCCACAGAAGAATTACAGAATTTTACTGTTAATAATGAAGAAATAGAAAGATCTCGCATAGCTCAGCTCAGTCATCAATTTGCAGCCAAGAAATTTGATTGCAGAAATTTGAAGAAGACTGAGACTTGGAATGGCAGCAGTGAAGGACTATACAAGATTATTAAGTCTAAGGACATTTTCCTGGAGACGAAGGTCAAGATCATCCAAATGACTAGGTTGAAGATGACAGCACATAACAACAACATATAGTAAATGGTTGGTTTGCTTTCAGAGGAGAGAAGCCATCATATTAAATTAAGGTTATGTGCCTAAAGATAAAGGTTAATTATAGAGAAAAAAGTTTTCATCAGTTTAAACTGGTGAGGATAATGATGATGATTAATACAAGTTTAATTTTCTACTTGAATGTAATTTTTCTAGTTCATATTTCTTAACCTGAAAGAACTTCTATGCTTGATGTTTTGAATGTTAGTTGTTTTGTGCTTTAAAGAAGCAAGATATACTTTACCATGGCATAAAGAAGACAACCTGCCTTGAAAGCAGGTTCTGAAGGGGAAGGGCTGTTTTTCTGTCTCAAGCATCATTTGATGGAGCTACATGTTACGATGGAAGCATGGGGTTTGCTTTTGGGTGTTGCCATGTAAGGACAGGGGAGGGAACACACAGGAGAGAATCACTAGGCAGGAGGTCACAATGGACCTTTCTCTGCACACCCGTTCTCCTGCAAATACCTGCAGCATATTTTGCCTCCTTCCCCTCCATCTCTCCAGCAAGGCTCTGAAACTGAAAGAAGCTCAGCTGCAGGAGAAGCAATTGAGAACACATCTGCAGGGGAGTATAATCAGATGTGGGAAAGGTGTAGTGGCAAATTCCGAAGTGCAGAATTGTGATCGTCCCTTAGCCACACCCACAGTGAAAGTTCAGAAGTGCTGATTCGTGTCAGTAAACCAGTTCTAGCGGTTTTCATCCCTTAGGAGCAAGTCTTTTGTAAAGCAAATGGGTCTCAATTGGCCATTCAAGACTGAACCACCCCAGAGTACCTTGCATTACAACAAATACAATATATTCCCCACCCCTAGCTCCTGGGAGGATTGCAGTTACCCTTGGTGGGAACAGGACATCCTGAGTGGGGCGATGGATGTCATACTGGCTCTCCTGATGAAAACATGGCCATGCAGTGATGTCTCCTTGTGAACCCTGGTCCCACTAGACCATCCATTCACCATTCATCCCCTAAAAAGACCTCTTCCTGCTTCTGGCTTTGCATGTGTGAGCTTCTTACCCAGTTTCCGGAAATATTTATAGCATGATTTCTGAGGACCTTATTACTGCATTGCTCAAAGCTAGGCTGGAGCACACCAACACTCACACTCCAGGAATCCATTCTGCTAAACTCTTGTATTTCTTGTAAATGGTGATATGTACATGGTGACACATAACATCAATTGTGACTCACAAAATGCAGTGCCTGATTATCCTCTAATACAGCTTCACCAACGCTATAGCAGTTTCCCTAACCTTTAACTGTTTTCTCCTTTCCAATATGAATATAGTGCTAGCTTTCATTGTAAACTGTCTTTTAAAAATGTCTTTTCAGAACTGCTTTTTGTCCCCAAGAAATTCTCGTCGATTCCATGCAGCTCTGGCATCTGTATCTACTACATTCTTGATTTTCTCCAACCTTATCTTTCTTGGAGGAAATCAGGTTGGCCAAATCTACTGGAAGAGAATCTTCATAGAAGGCAAGTTATATCTATCTAAATATTTACTTTTCATGTTTCATTAAAATATACCTGTCTGGAGCTTGATTAAGCCTTGCAAGCCAAGCAAACACCAAAAAAGCTTCCTCAGATGCCAGTACCCCTGTGCTTGTGCAGTGTGCACTTCATTCAACTACTATTTCTTTCCTTTCACATTATAACAATGGTGGCAACTATTATAAGCATTTTCTTGGGACCTGTTGGTTTAGGTCACAATCCTATGAAGTGAGCCTAAGCCTCTGAACCTGGCGGCTCATGTTCATCCAGTGCAGAAAGGGAAGAGTCGCTGAGGTGATCTTCATCTCTGTGGCTCCTGCAGCTCTGCATGTTCAATAGATGGATGTTTTTGGCTGTCTAGCAACAGCATTTCAGCAGCAGAGGGAAGGAGGCTGTAGCAGCCTCAGGATTCATCCCTTCCTTTGAAATACAAGCTGCTTTCCTGATCTCGGAGGGTAGCTGGCACAGTTCTGTTCACTCCAGCTACAAGGAAGCAGTAGGGGCAGAGTTTCGTCTCTGAACTCAGAACTGAGAATCAGAACTATTCTGCGCCCCTCAGGCAATGTCTGGGAGCCATTAGATTGTCCCTTTAAGACTGAACAGTTATTTATTTCATTTTTTTCTTCTTCCAAAATAGTGCTCAAGACAACAAAGTAGCATAAATTACCAACACAGAATGCATATAAGCCAAGGCTGGATAAACTAAGAAGCAGCAGTTAATAACGTTGCACATAGTGCAATCAGCTATGAGGAAATGCTTTTAAAGACAGAACACTGTTGCTTTTGTGAGCAGACACCAAAATAACAATAAGGTATGAGCCAGGTGGCTCTTCCAAGCAAGTGTGTTCCACAAAGTGGGTTGTCATGGCTATGAGTACTGATAAAAGATGAAAAAGCTTCTTAGAAAGAGACAAGAAAGATTTATTCAAAACAGATTATGCACACAGCAGAGAGGGTCTGGCAAAGCCAAGCGAGGTAACAAAGTTTACACAGATGTCTTGGTTACACATATGCACTACAAGGACTGCTATAAGAAAGTTGCATTCCATTAATTTCTTTATGGCAGACAAAACAGATGCAGGGATTGGGCCCTCAGAAATGCAGTTTTCCAAGCAAGAAAGGTCAGACTGTGCAGGTGAGCTATACAAAGAGGTGGATGGGTTGGAATGTGTTACTGAAATGCCACGGTTAATGAGTGAGATTAGCCGAGCAATTCAGGGGTAGAACAACAAGGGTCAGAGGAAGTGGTGAGAGGTAATCTACCAATGATTTGTCATCAAGCCAGACAAGGAGACCAGTTAATAATGTCCAGCATTTCTGGCCACAAGCAGCATGAACCTCCCTGAGGGTGGAGCCAGCCCTTTTGGAGGCAGAAGAGAGGAGGGGAATTCATTTTGGAATCAATTCTTGACATGGACAAGAGTTTATCCCACTGTTACAATTGGCTTGGTGAAAATCCCTCACTTTCCCCCAAACCCCTTGGTGGGAAGGATCTGCCACCTTTCTTGGCCACTTTCAGACTGACTACAGTACTGAATTAGCACTCCACTCACTCAATTTCAGTGAAAAGAATTCATTTATTAGAGTAAAACCAGATGGGATGGAAAAAAGGGTTGAAAGAGGATAAGATTGCAAGGGATAGAATGATGAAGGGGAAAGAATGGCAAAATACAACAGCAAATCCCACATGGCAGACAGATAGACGTTGTCTATCTGGGCATTATCCTTTACTGTTTGCCCACAGTGAGATGCCCTTCTAGTGCTGCAGCAGCTAGCAGTTATGAGGTATCCCAAGAGCGGCAACACTTAATTTCTGGAAGGAAGATTGGTGAACATTTTTGCAGAACATGCATTCCCATTCATGTCTGTTGCCTTTCCAGATGATTTGTGAACTGAACCAAATTCCACTGCATCCTTACCCAGAACTGCAAAATCTCAGAAGGCTAGCTGTATTTTGTAGCACAAACAGCAGCAAGTGCTCTTGCATCTTAAAGCTGTCTCACCTTTATTTTTACAAGAATAAGCAAGATCTTGCATCATCAGGCACAGAGAATGGCTTGTATACCAGGGACATCTCTTCTCCCCTGCACGCAAAGACTCACTGCACCATTATTTACCGTAAATGTTGTCAGGTCGTTCAGTGATTGTTGTTTTTCTGCACAGCTCTGTTGTTCTCATTGTGCAGTAAATATAATCTGAATGAACACTTCCAAGTAATTTGCTGGACAGACAGCAACCTATAATACTGAAAAACAAAACTCATTTTAAAGCCACAAAGGGCAGTAATATTACCTCTTCCTTGTGAAGATGTGAGATATTAAATTACCTCCCATAAAAATAGTATTTCCCTGACCCTCTCTTCTCTCTGAGGACTGGTACCTCGAAGAACTTCATGAATAGTAACTCCTGGGGTGACTGCCTTGCTCACAATCTTCATTCCTTGGCCCTGCCGTTTCTTTCCTGGCTAGCAGCCATCTGCAATGGTGCTTCCAGAGTGCACCTCAAAACTGAACCTGCCCCTTGGCCTGAAAGAGGATCTCTACCATATTGTGCAGAAATGCATATTTTGGGTTAGAATGCATTTAGAAATGAGTACAAAGAATGGAAATACATTTAGGGTGCCATCCTGTGCCTTCCCACAATTCTCTGGGAGGGAAGAGAATGATTGCACAGAATTCTTCTGAGTCACAGTTCTGAGATACTGCAATCTTGGAGCAGGGATTCTGAAAGCTGTGCCTCCACCCACTTGCAGCCAGCTTGAAAAGAACCACACCGATGCCGCACCTGGGCCTTGGACAGCGGGTGAGGGTGTAAAGGAGCGTTCTGGGGGTGGGGAGAGGAGGAGGCTGAGGGCAATGCCAATTTCTGTTGGCACCCCAGCTCCTTCCTTCCCTCTCCCTGGAACTTTATCTAGATCGCCAGAAGAAGCCATAAAGATAAAGTACAGGATGTGAACTGTGGTTGCAAACTCCGCATCTCACCCCTGCCATTGGATGTTTGTAAGCCTCTGAGTTGAGAGGTTTACATAGATCATACCCTTAGAAAAGGAAGGTATTTCAGGCCAAATCCTATGCATATTTTGACAGAAAAAAGTCCTACAACTCCTAGCATTCTTGAGGCAGCATGCTGATTAAACTTGTTTAAGGTTGCAGCTTAAAAATATGTGGTTTGAGAAAAAAAATTCAGAAATGCACATTTGCGAGAAAAATAAATTTAGAAATCTGATTTAAATACAAATTCCTTACAAACTGAAAAAAAAACTGTGATGATTAATTTGGAATTGCAATGGCATGGATTTATGCGTGAGCACTTGCGAAACTGACACAGACTGGAAATAGACTGATTTGCCCATTCCTGTCTGGCACATAGCCAAATATATCCCTAAGGATTCTTTCTGTAGTGATAGATAACTAGTAATATTCATGGGGAGGTAAGAACGGTACCTAAAAATAATGTGCACAGTATTTTTAGAGGCAATAGATGAAAGCATGATTTTCCTACCAGATTACCAGATTGTCTTGACTGTTCAGGCTTCTGTTGAATCAGATTACTTCAGACGGGTATTATATTTAAATCTGAATTGGAGCATGACAATTTTAGACCAAGAAAAGATGGGTTCCTGTATAAGCTTACAACTTAATCTGCACTCACTGGCGCTGATCTTGCAATCAGATTAATCAAAAAATATGTGAGGCTTTTGGAAATTCAGGAATTACATTTTATCCCTGGCTTTGCTTTGTTCTTCGTGTTATGCACCTGCTTCACTTTCCTCTTTTCATTTCATGCAGCGGGTTGAAATGCTGTCTCAGACTGTCCTGCTTGATATCGCAAGGAGAAATATTTTTAAAAGAAAATCATAGGACTGAAAGGTATAAAAGAGCGTTAAGACAGAAAAGGTTCAACCGATAAGTAGATGAAATACTGCAAATGGAAGATGATATAAACAGAGATCGGGAACTAAATCCAGAAATATAAGTGAGGGATAGTTGACGCTGGGGAGGTAAGCTAGCTTGCCTCAGGAAATTAATTATTGAGGTGTCTGGTGCTGTGTTCTGTTTTGATACTGATGCTTTAATACAGTTTTCTTATATTGGTGTTGTATCAAAACAACAACAACAACCAAAATCAGTTTAAACCATATGACTGGAGGCCACCAGAATGGATATCAATAAGTGAAATGCATTTCTTTGTAGAATTTTAAAAAACTTAGACAAGTTATAACCAAGTACACTCCTTTTGAGAACATTTGCCATGTCTGGTCATTGTTTAATTGTAACTGTGTTTATAGAGCTGGCACTGATCAGCTTTTTGAAAGGGCCTAGGAGAATGGTCACCACTGGTTCCCCCCAAACTATTGATTGGCAGGGTTGCCGCTTCTTTTTTTGCTTGAGAGCTGCATGCATGCAGCATCAGCTATTTTTCAGGTAATTCGTTTGGTTTAAACCTTACCCTCTCCCAAGGAAATGGCACTGAATGGCAATAACAAAAGTTCAGAAACAAAAACAATCCTAAGAACAGCTTATCGGTTCCAGCATTTTGTCCAGACAGCATCCAAACAGCTGCCCCTTGAAAACCTGCAAGCAGGAATTGAGGACGGAAGCACCTGCCTGCCCATGTTGCCCGGCATCCGAGGTACGTGGACATACTACCTCTGATATTGCAGGTCGCATATAGTGGGGTGGCCAGACTTGCTCAATGGAAGAGCTACATACAGTTTGAGAGGCACAAGACATGAAAAAATATTTATTTTTATTTATGTATTATGACCAAACAGACATTGCTACAATTAGCAGGCTAGCTACTGCTAGTAGAGGTCTTGTGAGTCTCCATCTTGGTTGTGAGTTGTTGCAAACTGACAAAAGACTGGACTAATCAATTAACATGAATTTCAGCTAATGCAACCCCACACACACTTACCTAGGTGTAAGCTCCACCAAACATAGTAGGATTTACTGCCGAGTAAACTTCTGTTAGGGCACTGTTATGCTTTCAAGCAAAATAGCTAAAAACCTTTCGGAGTGGAGCCTTTCTGTTTCCTTTTTAGCTCTGAGTATCGGAGTAAACTGAGTGGCTGTGCACTGCCACCTCGGGAGCTCAGGTGCAGGACATCACCTGGCAGCAGAAGCAGCTAGGGATCTTGTCACCAGCTGCCATGCCGGAAGCTTCGGTGAGGAACCGATCCTCCCCTGGAGTGTAGCTGCCGTGCGGTCCTTCAGCCCCAGCAGGGCCAGCGGAGGAAGCAGCCCAATTTTGCACACTGGCCTTGTCTGATCAGGAGCATCCCTCCCTGTCCTTTCCCTGCTGCATGCCATAGGGAAATAGGGACCTGTTATACCAGGGGTCCTCAAACTTTTCCACCAGGCGCACACACGGCAGGTCTAAATGGGCATGGTGGGCTGGATCCGGCCCCTGGGCCGTAGTTTGAGGACCCATGTATTATACTATAGGCTTTTTTGGCCCCTCTGTGAGCTGCGAAATAAAGTCAAAGAGCCACATGCAGCTCACAAGGCTTCGTTTGGCTACCCCTGGCATATAGCCATCCCAACTAGCAGCCATTCCCTTCTCCTAAGGGAATCTGTCCTATCCTCTTTTAAAGCCATCCAGATTGGTGCCCATCACTACAGCTATTGTCAGCCCCTTCAATGCCATCTCCAGAGTATAAATCAAATTAATTAATTAAAAAAACAGCTGGAACTGCATGTATATAGTCCTTTAAAAAAGCCAAATGAACCATTGGTCTGATTCAGTATGACTGTTGTTATATTTTACTGGGACATGGTAACCCGCGCGCCTTGCTCAGTCTGCTTTCTAGGTGAGCAGGGCCAAGCTTTTCCTTCCGATTGTCCTCTGTCTTGAAACCAGACCTGGACTGGATGGACCTTCAAAAGGATGCCTTCAGAATAGAAGGCAGTCCAGTGGGAATTAATGGCCTTTGAGGTCCCGAAATCAAAGCAGTTCTCTCTGCATTGCAATGGGAAACTTAGGTGGCATGCAGCCAGGAGTGTGAAGTGCAACAAGGCTCTGATAACTCACAAAGAGCTAAATGGAATAAATGCACCCACCTGTATGAAACCAGAATGTATAAATTGACATTTCCTAGGAAGACACAAGCATTTATATAAGATAGCTAGAACAGACCAACTGACCTTGAGTAGTATTAACAAGCTAATCCACCCAAGAGTATGGTTGATTTTCAAACAATGTCTCTAGTGACAGGGATTATCCACAAACAGGACTTAACACTAGGAGATACTTTTCTGTATAAATCACTCAAGAGTAAATCAAGGGTAATTCTAGGCACAGCTAACAGGACATATTTTAAGTGGTGTGTGTCGCATCAAACAACTGGTTTATTTATACTTTGAATCCAAGCCATCCTGAGAAGGTTGTGGTTCTGTGATTGCACTAGAAAAATAATTTACGTAAATGTTTAAATAGTGTTAGAAATGAACTTACCAAGTACTAGGGTGCCCCAGCCTTTTCTTTACTATCTTCCTGCCATGCATAATTTCTATAAAACTGGAAGGAGAAATATATGCAATGCTTTTGGCCTATAACATCTTTTTTTGTGATAGCCACATTGACTTGGATAAAGTCAGCATGGAGTGGTGTTCAGTTCGCCATCACACAAAAGCCCTCTTCAGGCATTCCATTCACTATATTTTGTAAAGGCTTGAGGAGAGAGTGGTCTGGCCCCAGCCCCCTCTGTCACTGCACAGGCCACCCTGTAACCATGGAGGATGACAGCATGAACCGGAGATTCTTTGGTATTATGGATACTCCACACACAATTAGAACCCTGGAAAAAATAGCTTCCCCTTCTTTCTCTATCCTTTCAGTGTATAGTCAGCAATACAGCCTGCCTGCCAAGGTGCATGTCCTTGAATTTACCTGGAAGGCAATAGCATTCTAGTTCTTGTTAGGAACCAGCTGCAGGTGGACAGCCTAGACATACAAATTGTTGCCTGAGAAACGGTAGTTAGGTGAGTGTGTGACAAGGCCTGGCTGGACTGATGTGAAGCCCTTTCATCTTATTATTGCAAGATGTTTTGATGCGGGAGGGAAAGAACCAACATATTGAAGGCAGCACTGGAACAAAAACACATTGCTTGGTCTCCATTCTCTAATATTCCTTTAAACATGATGAATTGTAGAAGATCCTTCTTTCCTTCCTTCCGATCAAAACCATTTTTATAGAGGCCTGTACACCTTGAACTATGTGCAAAAAGATAAGATTCTATTTACTTTCTGGCAACTGTAAAGGTTCAGGGCAGCTTTCCTGAGCTAGTGCCTTCTGGTGGAAAGAGGCTTGAAGCCTTAAATGGGGCTTTGTAATACCTGTTCATTTCAAATATGCATGCATTGCTAGACCCAAAGATCAAAACTCCTAATGGCAGCAGCTCCCCAAACCAGTGGGGATACCCTTGGAATCTTCTGCTCCCCAACTGCATTAATCAGTTCTCTGCCTGCCCATGTTCTGACATCTGTAGCCAGGTTCATTAGAACTTAGCCTGGCATGATACATATGACATCAGACTGGGAAGGCTGTTCTAACCAGTATAAGGCACTGGCTCTTAGAGTGGCAATTGTGCTGTGCAGTAATGACCCTGAGAGCATCCAAATTAATTTTTGCTCAAAGGCACAACATTAGCATTGGCTTGTGAAAATGCTTCCCTACACATCCTTAGGAATAGGGTATGTTTAATTGTATCAGTACAAAACCTTGTTAAGACATGCATGAGATAAAAACAGCCCACATTATTTTAGCTTTAGAATGGCTCTTAGTGGATATATGAAGTGCACCTTAGTGGATATATGAAGAACTTCATCTTATAGTCTGCTTAGAAATTTAATAGAAAATAAGTCTGAAAAATATAAATAAATAAATAAATAAATAAATAAATAAATAAATAAATAAATAAATAAATGTATAGTCCATACTTAAAATAGGAGAAGCGGAAAAAGCCAAAAAGAATATTTGATGCCATGAACTTGGTAAAGAAAAAAGCGGGTGGGAAGAGCGCAATCAGGCATTACAGAAAAGCAAAATGTTTGGCTCTGCCAGAGTGGCAGCTGCCCCTTGTAGCACCGGAGAGCACTTGGAGTTGACAAGACGGGAACAAGCCTTCTGGCACATCTTATCAGATGTAATTATAACACATGCAGAGGGAATGACTATAATTGTACTGAAGAGCGGGGCTGGGAAAGAGGCTCTTGCTGGGAGTGTGTACACTGTTTTTCTCTCCCCAGCCAACCAAGCAAGCTGGAATGAACACTTCTTGATCAGCTGTGCTGGTATAAAGGCCAGCTTGGTCAAGGTATTGTCTTGGCATTGTGTGCCGTGCCTTGCAAGGTGTGCCATTGTGAGGTACCTGCTGGTGTAGTGGAGAGTTAAATGTCCAAAGACATGCGTTTTTTAAATACTGTCATCTAATTTAATTCTTTCTGACTTATTTTTCAAAGGAAAGTGCATTGTTTTGTTGTTGTAGGATGCTGAGCTTTCAGAAAACTTTGCATAATTTACTAAAGCAAAATCCCCAAATTTAGTGGTATTCCTTAACCCCTGTAGTGGTTCATTCAACTATGTTAATGGATTATTCCAACTTCTTTTTATCAATTGCAAAGTCTTTATCCCTCACACAGCCTTTTCTATGCAAGAAGGACAAAACCAGAAAATGTTGTCAATTTAAATGGCTGTAGCTTTTGTATTTTTAAAGCTAGTTCATAGAATCATATAATAGAGGTGTTGGAAGGGGCCAGAAGGCCATCAGGGTCCAATCCCCTGCTGTTACAGGACACTAAGTTACAGCATTCCATTTAGATGACTGTCCAAATGCTTTTTGAATGACTCCAGCGAGGGAGAGTCCACAACTTCCCCAGGTATTAAGTTCCATTGTACTGTTCTGACAGTGAGGAAATTCTTCCTAGTGTCTAGTCTAAATCTGGTTTCTTTTAACTTAAGTCTGTTATTCTTGATATCCCTCTATAAGTACCTCAAAGGCTGTCACAAAGAGGAAGGTCAAGATCTCTTCTTGCTGATACCAAAGTGTAAAACACGGAATAATCAGTTCAAGCTGCAACAACTCAGATCCTGTGTCCTGCACTCTGGAATGAACAAGAAGAGCTCTTGTCCTTCCCCCATGTGACAGCCTTTCATGTACTTGTAGAGTGCTATCATATCTTCCCACAGTCTTCTCTTACTGAGGCTGAACATGCCCAATTCTCTCAATCTTTCCTCATAGAGCTTTGCCTCCAGTCTCTGAATCATCCTTATTGCCTTCTTCTGTAGCCTTTCTGCATCTTTTAAAATATTAGGTTCCCAGAACAGTGTGACTAGTACTTCACATGTTTTGGAAGTGATGCTTCTGTTAATGCGGCCTATAATAGCATGTGTCCTTTTTGCAGCTGTATAACATCGGTGGCTCATATTTAGCTTGTGATCTACAGCAACTGCCAACATCCTTCTCATTTGCAGTATTGTTGAGCCAAGTGTCCCCATCTTGTAGGGGCATATTTGGTTTCTTGTTCCTAAGTGGAGGACTTGGCATTTGTCCCTACTGAATTTCATTCTGTTGTTCTCTGTCCATTATTCTAACCTATCGATAGCATCCTGTATCTTACCTTTGCCTTCCAGTGTGTTTAGTGTTCCACTCAGCTTTGTGTCACCTGCAAATTTAATTATCTTTCCTTGTACTTGCTCATCTAAATCATTGACTGAATGTTGAAGAGTACTGGTCCCAGGATGAAATCCTGCAACACCCCACTTGTCATGTGCCTCCAGTTTGAGAATGGAGTGCTCTAGATGAGTACTCTTTGAATCTGATTTTGCAGCCAACTGTGGTTCCACTTAATGGTTGCATTATTTAACCTGTGTGATGGTGGTGGTGGTGGTATTATTATTGCTGCTGCTATTATTATTATTATTATTATTATTATTATTATTATTATTATTATTGCTAGTTGGTCATTAGGATGTCATGGGGCACTTTGTCAAAGGCTTTGCTAAAGCCTAGATAGATAAGTCCACAACATTCTCACAGTTACACCAGCTTGTTTCTGTGGTCAGGTGATGCAACTAATGAAATCCAAGTGCAATTTTATGTACTCTAATGCAGTGAGTGCACAAATTCACAAGACTGTACTGTGTATTCTCTTTTCATTGCTGTGTAGGCCTTGACTACTATACTGAGGACTGAACTACCTATTACACATGCTCCATAGCTTGTGTTCATATGAGCAATGTTGGTTTCTTTGTTAAATGAGAGGCAGGGATATGTAATTCCATACTTAAGGCTGTCATTATATGCAAACTTTCCAGGGAGCTGGTGGTTTTTGAGAAGGCAAAATAATTGGAAAGAGGAGGCATATAGGAGGAGAAGAAGTAAGTCTGCTGTTCCCCAACATTGTATTCTGTCTTGCTGAGTGGCCTGAAAAAACACTTTAGGGGTATGTTATTTGCACATATCTGCTCCTCCAAGTTTCCATAAAAATGAAGTTGTAAAATCACTTCTGTTGCCTCTGCCAGAAAGATTTATAATTCCCATCTCCCTTTGCATTCATGATAGACCCACTGAAAATGTAGTGTATCCCAGCTTCATCATGATGTGTGGTGTTTGTGTGATGAGATATAGCAAAGCGCTAACAGAATAAGAAGTGGAAATAACATGGGGTTACCGTGGGAGCCGGGGTGCCAGTAACTGCTGAGTTTGAGTTGGGAAATAGCTTTTGAGTAATGTATGCAGCACTTAGATTTTTAATAACATGTTTAGTCAGTGATTTAGATTTACCACCGCCTTGTGAGACTTGGCTGTTGAAAGATTTTGATAGATCCATCAATTTGGGGTTTGGGTCATGTTTACAAGTCTGTTTCAATGCTGACCTCTTTCAGCCTTTCCTTGTATCCTCTTTGAAGAATCTTGATTCTGTGCTATGATAATGGTCACCTTTAAGTAGGTATGATTCAAACAGGTCTTTGTCAGTCATCTTCCACATGCAAAAAGCTTTGAGTACCCAGAATCCCTGATGCGGTGTTGATATGTAGGGTGTGATAAATACTGCAAAGCTTCTGGTTGAACTAACTGCCACAACTGTAACCTACAGCAAAATATTGCAGTGTGGAATGTTCCTATTCAGGATTTCAGGCAGCTATGTTTTTTTCCCAAGAAGTTCCATTTCTGATTTATCCTCTAGCAGCCACTTAGCTTGCTCAATATTTCTGTGGGCTGGTTTTGGTTCTTTTCCTTAAGGACATTTTCTAAAGGATTCATCTTGCTCTTCCTTCTCCTTCTGTTTACCTTGCCTGATCATGCCTTGCTGTTATAAGTGGATGGTGCTGTTTTGACTATATAAAGATTCATACTCGGAAGATGAGTTTGCCCTTTGTATACAGAAGGATGACAAAAGTTATCCAACTTTTCTTTTGATCTTTCTTGGGACACAAAATATTTCTGGTCATTCTGAATGACCAGGACAAAGTGCACATGACTCTAACCCATCATTTAGATTAATCAAGGTTTGTGGATTCAAGTATTTATAAGCCAAATATTGTAACCAATATCAAACCATGGATTTTCTTGGAGTTTTATAGTTGTTGAACAAGTCATGGTTTGTTTCACATACAACAAGAAGCCAGATTTCAGCAAACCTTACCATGGTTTAGCATTATGTGCAACCCAGGTACAGTCTCTAGATAGGGAAGTCCATGATACATATGCAGTCGCAAGGGAGCATGTGACAGATTTTCCTGAACCATACCCTTGTCTATCTGACTTGCACCTTACCATAGTTGTTCAGGTGATGGTCTTACTGTGTTCCTTATTTTTCTTGTAAGAGGATACTTAATACAGTAATTTGCATTAAAATAGGCTTTGTAATCAGCCTTCACAGAGGCTAGGATTCTCTTCAGAACATAGGCAGTAAGCTGGCTTTAATGAACTGACCTAAGTTCATTAATTTGGTTGTATAAGCTTGCATTAAAATGGGGAAAAAAGAGAGGGACTTTATTCTTTTTCACTATTTCAGCTCTTGTCTTTTCCTCAGATATCAGCATTAAGTCTTGGCTACCTCACTGTGGGACAGTCCATGTACCAGTCATATTTAGCTGGAGATAACAGTCCCAGCTGTTGTCTGGTCTAATGTCATGCCTAGGTTCTGAATTCTTGTTGATGTGACATCGAGGTCTCCCAGGAAAGATTTTCAGGGGAACTTTCTCAGGGGACCAACAATATCACTGTCAGGTCTTTTGAGCAACTGTCTGTTTATGTGTTTAGTGAGGAAAAGAAAATCAATGTTAGATTTGGCACTAAAAATACTAGAAGAAAACCATCGTGGCTTTCTAAATCACCCCAAATACCATGTTCTCAGTCATTGGCTTTTACTACTGTAATAGCTGAGGTCACTGGGGAAATTAACATGGCTCACAGCAGCGTCCTGTCCTGGTCTTAGGTTAGAGAATGTGTCTTTAGAATGTGATAGTGATGACTGAAATAAATTTGGGTCCCTGAGGAAGTCATTCTCTGTGAGACCCACATCATCTTCTTCCTAGTTTCAGGCATTTCTTTCCCAAGGTCAAATCTCCTTTATTTATATTTATATTCTTTCTTTTTCTCCCAGAATCAAAGATAAAAAAGGAACCATGAATACCAGCTTGGAGGTTTGGGAAGGAAAAGTGGGATTTAAAGGGGTTGTGGGGCTTCTGAGAGAGGTAGGAATACTTTTCCTCTTTGAGCTTTTTTTATAGTCAGCGTAAGGCTTGAATGTGCTCTGGGTAATTATGAGGGATTGTGTGTGGGAGAGGCAGAATTTCCCTTACTGGCAGATCCTGTCTTTGGAGGGCAGGTTTCTCACTAACGTTTCCTACAAAAAAGCCAAAGTGAAGCTGGGAAGCACTATGGAACCTCATAGCCTATGAGTTTTTGTTACATGATGGCTTCTGTACCAAAATATTAGGAGGTCAGTGTTTTCTTTTTCTTTCAGTCTGGCTTCTTCATGGCTACAGTTGTGCAGTTGTTAATAGTGAATGGCAGTCATAGAAACATAGAATAGTAGAGTTGGAAGGGGCATGAAGGCCATTGGGTCCAACCCTCTGCTGTTGCAGGACTAAGTTACACCATCCCACTCAGGTGGCTGCCCAGTTTCTTTCTTAATGTCTCCAGTGTGGGAGAGCCCACCACCTCTCCAGACAGCTGGTTCCACTGGCCTATTGCTCTGACAGTGAGGAAGTTTTTCCTGATGTCCAGCCTGAATCTGGGTTGCTGCACCTTGAATTGATTATTCCGTGTCCTACGCTCTGGCATTAGTAAGAAGAGAGCTTGACCTTCCTCTTTGTGGCAGCCTTTGAGGTACTTATAGTGGGATGTCATGTCTCCCTTCAGTCTTCTCTTCTCAAGGCTGAACATGCCCAGTTCTCTCTGTCTCTCCTCATAGGGCAGTGTTTCCAAATCCAGGATCATTTTTATCTGGGCCCTTTCTAATCAAGGAAGTACAATCACTTCTACCATCAGGACCAATATTAAGGCCAAATTTTGCAGAGCTCCCCACAAAAGGAGTTTCAGGGGAAGGCATTTAGGTCAGCTCTGGTTTTCTGTGTATGCTGCTACTGATCTGTGTTGTCGCATGAGTCCCACAGAGCTGTTACTGCCATGCTTTGGGAACAGGTAAGACGTTGACAGGTGGTTCTGCCAGATTGCAGAAGGAGAGCAGGGCAAGTACCCACTGCTGTTTCCCCCACTTGCCAGCTCAAATATTTTTGTTTACTGGCAAATGACTGTGAAGTCTCCTCTAGACAGGAGATACATGCCCAGAATCTAGCTCCTAATAATAAACCGGAAAAAGTTGTTCTGGACATACTCGCATGCTGCCTATCAATGTGAATGCTGAGAGCTGTGCAAAATACACCTATATCAGTGCATGCAGGTTTTTTCTAGGAAATGTCATTGGAAATACCAGACATTTTCTCTTCCTTTAATTACACACATTAAGGGAAGGGGAGTGGAACCATTTGCACTGCTTAATACTGCAAATATACCCATGAATTTTACCTACTGGCTTCATTCAGTGCGGTGTTCCTGCTGTCCTTCATTAATTCAGTTTTTTCTTGTTGCCAGACAGCCTTATTAGACCTAGAGGCTGGTAGAGAACATCACCATTTCATAAATGCAGGCAAGACCAAATTTGAATAAATCACCAGCAATTACAAAAGCTCCAGGAGATGTGATGTGCTGGAGAGCAAAATGATAACACTTCTTTCTCTCTCGCATTCTTCTTGGTGTTGGATAAGATTAGAGTTAGAGGCCAGGTGTTGGAATGACGGCATTGGAAGCTCAAAGCCTGTGTTAACAGGGTTCTCCATTTTCTAAATCACGCTAATATGAAGCATGCAATTATTTTCAAAATAAAAATTAGCATTCCAATCTTACTATCTCAGATGGGATAGGAAATTGGTCAACAGATTGGATTCTAATGTGAAGAGAGAAGCTAGAGAGTAGCTGGATTGATGGATTACTCTCCCCATAAGTATTCATTGACAGTATAGACCCTGATCACAGGGGCTGGGAGGGAGGGAAAGTGGGCTAGAGCACCAGCCCCTTAAGAGTCTACAGGAGTGCTGACCTCCTCTCTTCCCATCTGACCGTATTTTGGGATCTACAAACCAGATCCTTCAGTTGCCTTCTTTGTTGGAGATAGGGTTGACAAGAGAGAGGGTTTTCAGTGGTGAATCTCCAGCTATGAAACAACTGCACTTGAACAGTTCTAAGTTCCTTGCAGTGCTAAGTAAGACTATTTTGTTTAATCTTCTGATTGGTTGTAAGTTATTTTTATGGATTTTACTTTTTCCCATTGTGTCCAAACTGGGCAAGTTGTTGTTGTTGTTGTTGTTGTTGTTGTTATTATAACATTTCTATGCCGCCCCTTGCCGAAACCTCGGGGCGGCTTACAACATGATAAAATACATTGAAATACAATAGTACATAATAAATTACCATTAAATACAAAAATACAAAAAATACATTGATTTACAAATATAAAATTAAAATTATCAGTATAAAATAAAAATATAGGAGGAGAAAGAGAAGGAAGAAGTTGCCCTGGCCAGATCATATGTTTTAACAATTGAAATGATGTTTAAATAAAAAGGTCTTTACCTGGCGCCGAAAAACCAGTAACGATGGTGCCAGGCGGACCTCTTTGGGGAGTGAATTCCATAGGTTGGGCGCCACCGCAGAGAAAGCCCTCCTCCGGGTACTTACTCTCCTAATTTCTTTCATGGAGGGTTCCCGGAGAAGGGACTCTCCCACAGATCTCAAAGGGTGGTCGGGCATATATGGACGTAAGCGCTCGTTCAGGTAGCCAGGACCCAAGCCGTTTAGGGCTTTATAGGCCATAATCAACACCTTGAATTGGGCCCGGGCTTCAATGGGAAGCCAGTGAAGCTGACGGAGGACTGGAGTCATGTGAGCATAACGCCCCATCCCCGTCAGCAACCTGGCAGCTCTATTTTGCACCAATTGAAGTGTTTGGACTGTCTTCAGGGGAAGCCCCACGTAAAGCGCGTTACAGAAGTCTAGGCGGGAAGTCACCAGTGCGTGTGTCACCGTCGCCAGGCAGTCGTACTCCAGGTAGGGGCGCAGCTGATTAATCAGCCGAAGCTGAAGGAAGGCGCTCCTCGCCACCGCTGTCACCTGAGCTTCCAAAGAAAACTCCGGGTCGAGGAGTACTCCTAAGCTGCGGACCTTATCCCTAAGAGGGAGTGTTGCACCATTCAGGACCAGGTCAAATCCACCCTCTCCGAAACCCGATCCGCCAACCAACAGGACCTCCGTCTTGTCTGGGTTGAGTTTCAGTTTATTGGCCCTCATCCATTCCCTTACCTCGGCCAAGCACCGGTTCAGCACAGCCACTGCCTCACCTGGATTAGTGGAGAACAAGAGGTAAAGCTGGGTATCATCAGTGTATTGATGATTCCGCAGCCCACACCTCCTGATGACCTCTCCCAGTGGTTTCATATAGATGTTAAATAGCAGAGGGGATAGAATGGAGCCCTGTGGTACTCCATGGCATAGCTGCCATGACGCAGAGACATGGTCCCCCAGCACTACCTTCTGGAATCGACCGTCGAGATAGGAGCGGAACCACTGCAAAGCAGTGCCTCCAACCCCCAATCCCGCAAGTCTATCCAGAAGGATACCATGGTCGATGGTATCGAAAGCCGCCGAGAGGTCCAGAAGAACCAACAGGGATGTACTCTCCCTGTCCTTCTCCCTGCACAGGTCGTCGTACAGGGCGACCAAGGCAGATTCAGTACTGTACCCGGGTCTGAAGCCGGACTGAAAAGGATCCAGATAAGTTATGCTTACTGATAATCCCAGTTTGCCTCCAAAGCATTTCAGTTCATGGCGACTGGATTAGCTTTAACCTGAGAACTGTGCTGCCTGATTTCAGATACGTGGGAGTTGCTGCAGTTTCTCACCAGAGAAAGAAATGTGCTCCACAATTATGATAGCTCTTTACACTTCATTCCTACTTTGCATGTTTCTCTCATTCAAAATAGAGCCTGAAGTTGACATTAGTCCCATGTAAGCCTTGTTACCTAACCTGCTTTCCTCTAGGAAACTTTCCAAAGGGGAGCAAGAAGGAGGCCAAGCATACATGATATCCTTTACCTTAGTCTGCAAAGTTTAAGTGCTGTGATAAAGAGCAGGCTAGCCTTGGATTTACTCCTTGGGGTCTAAGCCAGTGTTGTGCAAGCTGAAATCCATTTAGGCAGTGGGAGCTTGGCTGACACAAGAATTAGCCCTGTGCAACCCACAGGCCTCTAAATCTACTCTAGCCTTCTGGCTCTGGAAGCATTGGGCAGTTACAGGAGAAGAGGAGAAGCTGTTTGACCTACAGTTGCCTTCCACTGGCAGAGCTGGATCCAACAGTTGTGTGTATGCTAAGATAATATGTGAAACAAAGTTAAACTAACACTCATTCTAAAAAGAGAAAATCCAGAAATGAGCAATTGTGTCATTCAACACTTCCAAAGACTACACAAAATACTTTTTATGGAAATGGGCAGACTGACCTCTTCTGCAGACTTCTTTATCAGAAAGCTGCTTTCATTTATTATGCAAATGATTTCTGGTAATATAAAACTTTGAAAGAGAAGGTCAAGTACAAGATGGTGACGATGATGAGAAACAAAAGCTGTTTTCTTTAAACAAATCTTTAAAAAACAAGTACTAGAATGATGTTCATAATGAGTGGCACCAAATGTTTCCAGGGTGAGATATTGCAGCACCTAATGCTGCATATTAAAAGCTCTTTACCTGTAAGGGATGAAGACGATACTAAATGTGTGTTATTGGTTCCATGTCAGTTTTAATGTTGCCTCCAACACCAAAGCAGCTACAGACCTTACAATGTTCCCTTCACTTAGGATAACTGATCAGCAGAAGCATCTTGTGTATCAGTTAAAGTGCTGGCTTTTATCTATAGAGTCCTCCTATATATGTATATTCTCTATATTTAGCCAAGAGCTGCCTACTGAGTGTGGCATCTTCCATTTCTCTTTCTCTCATCCATCTTAGTGGAACAGGGGCACATAGGCTGTGTAGTAGCAATAGCTTTTTCAGAAGCTTGGGGGAGGCACTGTGTTTCCATCATTGTTCATAGTACAAAATTGCTGGAGTTTTATTTAAGGAAGGTTGAAATGAACCCTCAGAGGTCCATCCAATGTTGTGCATTAGACACATGCACATTTTGGTGTGGATGTCTAGCATACAGAGCAGTAGAGAAACACCTTCAGTCAGGTAGGACTCCCTTCCCCCAGAGATAGCACTATGGCCAACATGAAGCAGTTGTAGGGACCTTATTCCCCCTTCCATGCCAGAAAGAACACTTACCTTCATTTCCCTTCAGACCTCAAAGTGAGGGGAAGCACAAGCCAGCCCCAGTCTCTCCTGTTACATATGTTGCTTATTTATTAAATTTATAACCCCCTTACCAGAGTCCCTTCCTTCCCTTCCTTCCCATTTTATCCTCACAACAACCCTGTGAGATAGGTTAGGTTGAGATTCAGTGTCTGCCCCAAAGCTTCCCAGAGAGACTCACGGTCAAGTAGGGACTAGAGCCTGGATCACTCTGCCCCTCACACTGGCATGTTGTCATCAAGATGTTTTGCACTACAGCTCCCAGAATCTTGATACTGATAGGGGCTGATGGGAGTTCAACTCTAGGTTGAAGAAGTTGGCACTAGACTGTCACCAGCCAGAGGAACAAAGACTCCTGGATCAATTGTAGTACCTCCAGCTGAGCCAAACCACCAGCAAGGTGAATATCAGTCCTGGCCCCAGTGAGATATAAATGCCTGCTTGTTCTGGCATTCCACTCCCTGTAGTCCCCCTTTCTTTTGCATCTTAGTTTGCAAGCACATTGATGTGGGAGACAATATTTTACTTGAGAAGTGGTATAAAAACATAATTCAACAAATACATGTGAGTAGCATTAAGTAATGTGTACAACTTGAATGATATAAAGCATTTTTCTGGATTTCTATGTTTTCATTAAGTAAGCAAGTACCATTTTCATGCTTTCCTAATAATCAGAATTAGACACTGTTCCAGTTTAGGGGTAATCCTAAACCTGATGGATTGAGCCTAGTTTGATACACACACATCCCAGTTCACTTCCCTTTCCTCATTCAGCATAGAACAAGGGAGATTGGAAGCTTCTGCTGTAAGAGTAATTAGTTTAGCTTGTCATCAGAATTCTAAATTGTGCTTAATCTTCACAGCTTCCTAAGGCAGGGTTCCCTTTTAGCGAATGTGTGATTTAGCATAGCATCTGAACCAGCCCTATGTGTGTACCCAAAGATAGTGCGGGCAATTGTGGGGGCCGCCTCCTGGGAGACTTCACATTTGCAGCGAACGAAGTGGGAGGTGACTGATTCATGGAATGAAACAAGTAGTAAGTGCTTAAATTGCACAAAATTCAACTTAAATTCAGATGTTCCACATTTTGCAGTAGTTACAGGCATAACACAGAGAAGCTGGAGAGAAAAGATCTTGGTATAATTTGAAAAAAATATGATCCTTCTAACTAATCTTTGCAATGGAATGGATTTCAGTGTTTTCAACCCTTATTAAACATAGGTAGAGGTTTACTATGTCCAGCAAACTGAAAGCAATGTAGAATAATTTTCTAGTCATGACTGACAGTATGAAGGGCTTTTCAAAAAATGGTTTGACATTCTTTCCTGAGCTAGGAGACATTGTGCACAAATAACTTCCATTCAATTCATTTTAATGCTCCGTAATTAATATTCAACCATGGTTCTGACCTTTGCAGGCCACTCAGGTTTCCATCAGCACAGTGTGCAGCTGGATGGAATCTGTCGTCCAGTTTTCTGCACTGATGATACTGGAATTCAAGCAGTTATATGAGCACATTAGTAGTGAAAGCAAGAGGAAGTGGTTCTGATTCTCTTAGTCAAATGGACTGTGCAGCTGCTAGTGAATAAACGCCAGTTTATAAAGCATGTTCTTCCTATAAAATATGGTTACTGTCATTAACATTAGATGGTACAAGAAAGATGTAAATTTCTGCTGCTCATTCAAAGCACATTTTCAGTAGCAGTTTTTGGTATGCAGAACAGACCTCTCCAATCTAATGCCTTCAAGGCGTGTTGGTTTCAGCTCCCTCAAGCCCCATCCAGCTTGGCCAATGGGCAGGGATAATAGGCATTATCCTAAACATCCTGAGGGCACCAGGTTACTTATTCCAGCACAAGGCGGACCAGACATAAAAGAGGTCAGCACTCCCAGTCCTTTTAAGAGCTTAGCAGAAGAGCAGATGCATCTTCTCACAGCCTTGAATGGTGAGATGCACTGCCAATAGAGCACGTCTAGCTGTCTCATGGGAGACCCTCAGTCCCTCCCCCTCCCTTTTCCCTAGAAGAAGCATTACTTAAGAGTGCGATAACAGTAAATACAATATACATGACTGTATAGACAAACACTTCATAGTGAAGGGTCAAAGGAACACATAAAGCTGCCATTGGACTATCTAGCCCACTATTGTCTCTACTGATTGGCAGAGGTCCAGGCAGTAGGTTTCCTGGTCTTACCTGGAGATGATGGGAATGGAACCTAAGATGTTCTGCATGCCAAGCATGTGTTCTGCCACACAGCCCTCCCAGAGCTTCCTCCTAGGTTAGTGTGTGTATCTAGTTCTGCATGACAGAGAGAGACTACAGGGATTCTCCAGTTGTTTTCCCATGTTCTTCATGATTGCCACTGCATGAGAGAGCAGGAGAGAGGTGCTGTCCCTGGGCTTTCTCTTGTATCCCTATCCTCAACTTGTCCATATTCCCATGTCCTCGGATTATGGGCATCCGCTGTGATGAGCCATCAGTGCTCATGAGGTTGACATGAGCATGTCATGAGGAGGAACATGAGGAGCCCTCAGGTGCATCCAGGGAGCAGCTGCTCGTGTTCCCCCTCACAGGGAAGTAATTAAAAGGGTAAGGGGGAAGGGATGGAAAAGGTTTTCAGTCTTTCCGATGATTTGCAGCACTGCACTCATTTTTCAGGAAGGAAAAACAAGTTTAAGAAAAATTAATTTAGGGTTGCCACCCAGCACAGGGAAGATGGGGAAAGCAGAGCTGATTTCTGTCTGAGCCCATGCCTTAAGGAACCACTCTTGAAGAGGTGCCAGCTCAGAGCTTCACCTCCCCCAACTTATCCATTGGGGATACCAGGAGAAGAGTGAAGCAGACTCCTGACTGAGCCCACCCTGTTGTCTTCCCCAGTCAGGAAATTGGGGGGCGGGGGAGCCAGCTTGGGACTTTCCTGCCCACAAGGTTTTCCTGGTCAATCTTAGAAGAGACCATCTTATCTAGCTGAGGTCTGTTGCTACATTTGCCTTTACCCAGGCAGATCTCCTGTGCCTAATAGGCCAGGAATTTGCAGGTGCCAAACATTTCCACTTATGTGCCTATTTTCCTTACAAATAGTCATCTGCAAGAAAATGGACGCTGACTTACCCAGCACATGCCTATCATGGAGTAGAACCGAGACCATGGTCACCAATGGCCACGACTGCATCCCTTCTCATAACTTCTGGCCTGGGCTTACTCCTGCAAGAGCAGCCTCATAAAAGTCAGCCAAGCAGTTTTACTCATAACATTAATCAATGATGTTGCCACTTTTCCCACTAAGGGGCATTCTAAGAACATTGCCACTCTAGTTATTAAAAGTGGTATTTTTTTCCATTAACCAGTCAGCATACAAGAACCAGTAGATGCAAAAATGAAAATAGCTCATCTCTAATTAATCTCACAGTTCCACCATAAACATATTACCCCTGTCACTGATGGGAGCTTTATGGAAGACAATCTGTCTGTTTCATGCCACAGATTTTAAAAAAGGAGGGGAGAAGAAACTCACCAAGAGGCAAATATATGTAAATCAGTTTCATCAGTTTCATTTATCATTTTTATAGGTAGTTTGGGAGAAAAACTAATTAAAGTAATTACAAGTTATTTCTTTTTTGGTTTGGCACATATTAAAACCCTCTTGAATATATAATCACTGTCATTAAAATGACAAATGAGAAACAAAATTGATACTTCCACATACATATATATACACTATTAGCTTTTCTATACCACCATATTTGTTTTTAACATCAAGGTGGTGCACAGAAATTTAGAATAATAAAATCTTGAAACAGTAAGAACATTTAGCAGCAGTAAAACATTAGAACAATGGCATAATTTTAAAGGCTACATTAAAATGGTGTGTCTTCATACCCTTTCTGAAAGCCAAGAGAGTAAGGAGCAATTGTAGTTCTTGTGTGGACATATCACAACTTGGGAGCAGGAACCCCTTCATGTGTTCCCAGCAGCTGGGGCCTCAGCAGAAAATGGAGCCCTCAAAAGGATCTTTCCTGCAAATCATAATGCCTAGGCAAGCTCATAACAAGACAGGTGATCCCCTAGAGGAGCTGGTCCTGAGCTGTTTAGGGTTTTAAAGGTAAAAGCCAATGCCTCAAAGCCCAGAAAGCAATTAGCAGCAAATAGAAGTCTTTCCAAATAGGAATCTCCTCATCCCAAAATACACTTACGCATATTTCTCTCCTATTGCCAAGTCCATTTGCACACCATACATTACAAAACAGCACATTTAAAACAAAAGAATAACTTTTTCACCTTTAGAAATGTCTGTACATGTATCTACTTCTATAGATCTATGACTGGAGTTTGGTGTTTCTGCACACCAGCCCAGTGCTGCAATGATGCACACCAAGAGGTGGCAACCCAGAGAGCTCCAGCTGTTGGGCAGTACAGAAATTCAATCTATCAATCCCCAATTGGGTGGGTGGACCAGATGAACCTTCCACCCAACCCCCATTTTATTCTCTTCCTTTTCTATTCAAAAGCTGTTCCATCAACAAGTACAAGAGGCAATGACTGAGATCCTGAGTTGGTTTCAGCAGGCAGGAGCATCCCAAGTGGAAGTAGCTTTATAGGAAACTCCCTCCAGAGGAAAGGGGGGAAATGATGGGGAGAAGGAATTGGCAGTTGCCTCCCCACCTGCTTTCCCTGTAGGATTATCTTCTGGATCTCACCCCCATCTCTGAATGGAAGGACTCCAGCCATCTGGAGAAGTCCAGTTAGGAACTCTGGATATCTGACCTATGGATTGATTCCGTAAAGGAAGCTGCCGCCATGAATTTGCAAAAGCTGAGCAGGGCTGTCAAGGACAGGAAATTTGGAGGACATTCATGCATAGGGTTGTTGCAACTCAGATATAACGGCAAAGCAACATATTTCCCCTCTATTGCCTTAAGAGATCTGGCCTGTATCTCCTCAGGATTGCTGGAAGGTGATCATAGACCAGAGCAGCTATTAACAAAGCACGCACACATGTGTAATATAGGAACAAGAGAGAGAGCAAATGAGTCTTTAAAAAAAAGTTCCAAGTGGCTTGGCAATGCATCTCCTGATCTGATTCTTTAAAAAGGACAGTGGTTCTCTTGTACAGAACCAAATAAAAAAACTAGCTGTGTTTGGTTTGTATTTACTGTGCTAGTTGGTGGCAAAAGCCAGTGTTTCTCCAATAGGCGCTGATGGAAAGTTGTGCTACTTGATCCAAACCCTCTTGAAGAAGATACCTGAATCCATAGCTATGTGCTGAAAATGTCAGTTTGAACATGGACAGAAATGGAACTCATGGGAAAATGGGGAACTAGGCCAGCAACCATCCAGAAGGAGGCGACAGGTATAACAGGGCAGATTTGGGGTCCTGATGTTTATCTTAGAATTAATCCTTTCAGCCCACTTGCTCTGTGAATACTTTTACAAACAATCAGGCTCAGAAACATCCTGCAAGGGCACAATGGCACACAAGTTTAAGCAGCAGACGGTCCTGCAGCACCCAGCATGCCCCATGCTGGTTGGGGCATGCTGGAAGCTGGGAGACCTTTTTCTGTTCAAGCTTGTATAGGATTGCATTTTAAGTCGGGGATGTTCACCTCTCTCAGGCCAAGGGCTGAATTTCAGCTCTCAGAGGCTGCAGTAATGGGCAGAGCTAAGCCCGTTTTGGGAATGACCAAAGGCAAAGGGGCAGGGAAGAAATTTTATATATTTTAGCTAAGCCTTAGGAGAGGTATTTTGACTTTTTACTGTGGGACAAAACCACACAAATGTTGGGAAACCTTCCTATTCTTGGTTGGGGCTGGAGCTGGGGAATGAGCATGGCTTATCCTGGGACTCTAGGAAGGGTTAGGGTTCGTGTTCCAGGCCTACAGAATGGTATACCTGCTCAAAGTCTCTAGTACTTTTTCTAGGCAAGTAAACTGATACTGTTAAAAAAAGAAAGAGGTTGACATTTTATATTGCTCAAGTCAGCAGGGAACAAAACAAAAACCAGCAGTACTAGCAGCTTGTAATCTTTTCTGTAGCTTGTGCACTAAAATGCATGCAATTAAGAACAGATACCTTTTATGGAGACACTCAAGCATCTCTTTGTGCAGAAAGCAAACTGCCTCCCAGCTCACCTTTCAGTGCCACAGTATTTTTAAATTACTCCAGCCACTTTCCGTTCTTTTATCCCAATAAAACCCTGTCACAACAACATAAATTCTCCTCAGCACAGTAGTTTTAGTGAATATTCCCTGAAATTTGACGTTCCAGCCATAAAACTGGCAAGCTGCAGGGTGGGTGTTTTTAGCAACGGTTTACTGGTTGCCAGTGTTTATTATAATCAAAGTACTTAAGGCCTGCATATTGTCAGGCACAAATGATACTCTCAGAGTTCAGAATCAACAGAAATGAAATGCTAGAATTCCACATTTTCTCTAAATCTGTTGTGACAATCCAGTTTCATGCATGATAGTACATTAAATTACAAGGACTTCAGTCAAATGAACGGTGCTGATTGCAAAGAAAGAGCGATCCTGTCATTATTGGGAAAATGACATTGATTTTGTATTTACACTGATCATGGTACAAAAGATTTCTACTTAAGGTTATTAGAATTTATGAGAGTTGATAGATGGCTTGGAGGACAGTGCTCCACACATGAGAGTAAATACTGTGAAAAATAATTGGATGTACTATTTGTCCCAGCCCAAATGGATTAACAAATCCAGAGTGACCCAAGAGCAGTCCTACCAAGTTTAGACAGAGAAAAGGCCTACAGCTGGCTGGGACATGCTGGGAGTTGTAATCCTTTTTTTCTGTTTAGGTTTGCCTGGGGCTATACCCCAAAAGTGAAACAGTAAATTAATATATGTCTGTTGACCAAAACGGGGGTTGTTTATAGTTGAGATTTAGAAATCACCTGAAAAGTATAGTTATCTTTGGTTCCAATAGGGAATAAATTGAATTTATTACATACCCATATTCCAATTTACTGTGCAATCAAGCTATTATAATTGCTAGCAGAGACAGTGTCCCTATTCACCAGGGCTCCTCAAACTTTTTGAATAAGGGGCTGGTTGAAAGGTGCCAGGGATGGGCGTGGGCTGCCAAGGCGGTGAGGGTGGGGCGCATGCACAGAAAGGCAGGGACATGCATGCGCAGAGATCCTTTTCTCCGAGTGAGTCCGAACCGATCTCCTTGCGAGCAAGCCAGTGCTTCGGGGCCGGCTTGCTCACAAGGAGATGATTTTCGACTCGCTCGGGGGAGAAAAGGATCTCCTGGCAATGTGCTGGCTTGCTCGCAAGGAGATCCTTTTCTCCGAGCAAGTCCAAACCGATCTCCCTGCGAGCAAGCCGGCACCACATGTGCACGCATGGCGAGCTATGGCGGGTCGGATCCAGTCCACAGGCCGTAGTTTGAGGACCCATGCTATACACACTTATTGAAAATAAAACCTGCTCTGTTCATTGGGGCTTACTTCCAGGTAAGTTTGTGTAGGATCCCAGCCTGAATCACAGGGAACATTTATATGCTCCATTAGTTACACAGATAAAGTGGCCAGAGGACAGTATTTTGTTTGAAGGAGCCCTGACTTTGGGTAAGGATGCAAATGAGCAGGCAGGTGCAGTGGCAGTAGGAGTAGGCCTGCGTGGGGATCCAAGGAGTGGAAAACGCCCCCCCCCCCCAAAAGTTGCTCACCTTTGATTTAAAGGAATACATAAATAAACACTGGCATGAGCTTAGACCAGAAGTAAGCCACTGCTTGTTGGCTGTAGGCATATTTGGCCATTGGGAAGCCTGTTCTGGGCACCAGCACGAAATGGCCTCCATGTGAGGCAAAGTACAAGTAATCTACCAAGAAGACTAAGAACCAGGCAGAGGTGAGGCCCAAGAAAACCCAATAAACCCAATAAAAACTTTTTGGAACCCACAACTTCCAGTACCCAGAGAACTCTGTTGCATAGCAAGTCTAACTTCTGACCATGGTCATCACATTGCATATTTCCAATAGTCATTCCAAAGAACTAAACTCCATGGCTTTTGGATCCTATTGAGGACCTTGGTATAGTACAGCTCTTATGAGGAAATTTAGAACACAGCACACAGCCGAGCACCTTAAAATTGGGTAGGTAAATCACAACTGCTTGGGGCCAGGCTATCTAAGGAAATGGCTTTCTCCATATTTACCAGCCCAGTCACTATGGTCTTCATTCAAAGCCCTCCTCTGTGGTCCTCCCTCCAATGAAGTGAGGAGGGAGTTTGCTTTCTTGGATCTGGTAAGCACCTATGTGTTTGGCCTTCAGGTGCCAACTATAGTTGTTCACAATTGTTCTATAGTTATTTTGATTAGGTGAATTCTGGATTTTTAATTGATGTTTTAATCTTAATTTTTGTGCTATTACATGCTGCTGCCAGTATGTTTTAAATGCTAGATTTTTATATAATCAAATTTTAATGTGCTTTGCCTTATGTTTGGTTTTATCAATATATTCCATTTATTATTTTTATTTTGTTTATGTTGGTTTTATTGAATTCTCATATTTATTTATGATTTTTGTTACTGTTTTTTAAGCTGTGTATTGTCATGTTCTCCTTTGTATTGTTTTATGTCGTCTATGGATTTTAATATGATGTAAGCCACCCTAAGAGCCTATGGCTAGTGGGAGGCAAATAAATAGAATAAATAAGAAATAAATAATAATAAATAACTGCATCCAAAATGAATGGATGAATTTTGCTGTAGATTTCTGACCTACCCACTGTGAAGGATGTTCCCTGTGTATGTATAGTTGTATGCATATAAAGCTCCCACCATGGGGATTCAAGCCTCAAACAGGTTTAGTTCTGGAGTGTTCACCATGCAGGAAGCCAGCTGTATGCCACCGGCAGGGCATGGCTGGTGTATGCTTAGCCATAACAAATGCCTGAAGAGGGCTCGATTGAAATCTCGTTATGCCCTGAAGAATGAAATCTGAAATGCCACCCTGGGAAAAAGCTTGGTTGGCCATAGCGCCAGAACATTTTGCTTCTGGAATCATCAGAGAGTTGGATGGGACCTATAAGGCTGTTGAGTCCAACCCCCTGATCAGTGCTGTTCCTCTGCCTTAGTCAAAAGACAGAATCTACAGGGCTGGCTATACTGTTCCGTCTGCTGAAATGAAGGCAGAGCCTAGCAGGGCTCTGGACAGGGGCAAGGAACAGGAATAGGAACTGTTGGTCAAGGCAGGTTCTCGCACTCTTCCGCTCTTGAGAGTAGGCACAGGAGCCTGCTTTGGTCCTGGTCATGGGCGGCAAGGGCAGCCTGCTTTCGTGATCCACTGTCTTGGTCACTGTCCTGTAAGCTGGAATATTTGCTCTTCTGTGGACTCTGCTGGGGAGTGCAAGTGGGTTAATATAAGAACTGGAAAGATACTTTTCTCAGTAACAGAAGTTATATTTTGCTTTTTGTCACTCCCTGTATCCATGGCAGTTGTGACTCTTAAAATGCACTATTTAAAGATGGTTTCAGTTTCATTTTTTGTCTCAGTATCATAAGGCTGTATTTTTGTTGTTTTTAGTAAATGCAGATAAAATAAACCCACCCATCAGCATAATTCCAATTTTATTGGTGCATCTTACTGTGATAAACAAAACTTGCACTCGTGACTGTGCAGTGTTGCAAATCTCATTTACCCTGCCCTTGAAAGTATTTAAACTCAAATAAAGATTTCAAATGGCAGCAGCAAATGGACCAGATAAAAAACTGGCCATTGAGTGGCAGGGGGACTGGAAATTAGGCAGGTTCTTGTTTCTAATCAGCACTGCTGACAACTGAGGTCAGATTTAGAACTACATTTTGGATTGAATATTACAGCAAATAGAAAAGAGAAAACTGAACTTAGACCTGTGCATACCACAGCAGGGAAAGACATTAGTGATCAGACGTTGGTCAGGATTTGAGCCTCCTTCTGGATAAATCACTTACTGAAGCAGCTGTTTAAACTTGAGCTTTATGCAGAAACTGTGGAAATTTTAATGGAAACCTCTGTGCTTTGCAGTCTGCGTTTCACTGGCTTTGCAGTCCCTCTTACATTAATTTGCACATGCCTCTGAAGAAAAGGAATGACAGTGAGGTATTGTTCTTTCAAGAAATTTTCTCTTGGCAGCACAACTGTCTGACAATGTACAAAACCGATTTGGGGGCCAGCTGAGTGCTGGATTTCTTGAAGTGCTTGCTGTTTTATACTCTCCCGAGGATCTATCGCCTGCCACAATGAAGGGAGGGGAACTTTCCTGGTCCAAGTTTTGCAACATTGATTCACTGCAGGAAATGGTTGTTTTCAATTATTGGGCTGCTTTTAGCCTTGGCAATGGCAGCCATACCTTTTGATCACATGAATGGTTTAATGCACAGTTGGCTTCTATATTGCTTAGAGTATTAAAATTAGGAAATAAATGTGGAAGTCAAATGCCATCTTTAGACATCAGCAGCAGAAATAGATGCTTAGAGTTTGGAAAAGAGGCTTCTGTGAAATTTCATGTGAGTATACTGCAGAGTGCCAGTTTATATGCAAAATGTGACATCAATGTGAATTTTTTAGATGGGGAGGGAGAGTTCAGGATAATGAGCTTGTCTTGCCTATCTTAAATGGCTACATATGATTTCTACAAAATTTATTTTCTTAGTCAATGGCTACCAACATCTATAAATAAATAGAACACTACATCGAAGATATGGATCATAGATCAATAAACAAGTACTCTTTACAGTGGTCTTTAATAGTATTACTTTGGTATTAAACACACAACAGATAATAGCAGGAACCATTAAAATCAGATGTACCTTTGCCCAAGATAGTAATTCGAAAGCAAAATGACAGACAATACAAACATCCCACTGTCTTAAAGTCACCAGGCTTAAACTTCCTTTTCTTTAGTGTTGCTGAAGGATAGCATGATTAACAGTCCTTCAATACTTCTTCCATCCTTGGGTGGCAAGGCAGAATGCTTTTATGTCTCAGAAATGGTTAATTTTTTCTGACACTTTTCCATTTCTTGTGTCTTCTGAGCTGCCTATCCTTATTTCATTGTCCTTTCCTAATGGCTTTTGGAACCTTATACTTTTCCAACTGAAATGGTTAACCAACCCAGCAGTGAGTCACGGTGCATGGCCTCCGTGGTACATGTGCCTCAGGTCCTTCACAGAACTGATACAACTGTCCAGCAATGGTGGGAGTATTGGTTAATTTAAAAAGTGCTTAATTCTTGCATTCATTAAATTGAAATAAATGTTATGATAACATAAAACTATAAGACCCAAATCCAAGGTGAACTAATCTTAGAGTCGACCCACTGAAATCAACGGGACTTACCCTAGTCATAAGTAACTTGTCCTAGCGATTACAATGTGTTTGCTCTAAGCATGACTAGGTCTGGATGCAACCTAATCTCACGGGTATTATTTTAGTTTTCATGTAACACACCTTTTATGTAACACACCAGAACCAAAATAGTTTCAAAATGCAAAGAATCATGTCCTTAAAGTTTCAAAAGCTGAACTTGGCTCCTGCCAGGTTCACTGGTCTTCCTCCTGATGCAGCCTTGGCAGGGGTTGGTGTCCAGTTCTTTGGAGGTGGGACCACTCAGTATTACTTTTTAAATGATTTCCCCTCGCTTTAAATGGGCCTCTTTTAGACAACTAAAAATGTAATTGTGTGATCCTGCAGTTAAGGGCACACACATGCTTAAACATGCATTTATCTGCCTAAATGTATGTTTAGGCAGATAAAAGGCCTACAACTTCCAGCTTGCCCCATAATAAAAAGCCGCAGCGTTGGGAAGAGGATAGGCGTTCACTGGCGGAGCACATGGCCTGTGTGCAGAACATCCCAGGTTGGAAGGGTGCCAAGTAGCATGTGATGGGACCGTCTTCTTCTGTCTGCCAGCAGGCGATACTGGGGGAAATGGACAAATATTCCGAGCTGTGATGAGGGAGTGTGCAGATTGCTACAATGTAGCACATGGCCAAACAGCCAGGAGAGACCTTTAGCAGCACTGTCCCTGAATTTCTGTGGACTGCCACTGGATAAGCCTTTTGAAAACGGTCCCTTTTTCCTTGAGATGGGGATGAGGGTGATCAGGCAAAGCAACTCTGGCAAGCAAGCACTACCATTAAGACGGGTGCAGCCGAAGGAGCGCAGTATTATTTCTCCTTCTGACTTTGATTGAATAGCCTCCAACACGGGACAAGCTCTATTTAGAACAATCAGAGCAGAATCCACTTGTAGTGATTTGCTCTGTTGATGCTGCAGTGCAGGAGAATTCGGCGCTCTCATTAGAATGCCCGGAGCGCCTTGCCCGTTGCCCACTGCATTCCAATGAGGGCCGTGGCTCTCTCACAGCCAGGCTGGCTCCTGCATTTCCACGGTTAACTGCACTGTGACTAGTCTCACAAAGAGACATCTGCAGTGATATACAGAGTGCTGTGTTAACAGAATGCATGCATAGCAAAGTCTTGTCGGTGATCTTATTACTTGAATTCCAAGGTGGTGGTAGAGAATTGATCTGTGAAAGACTATATAGTTGCTTCAGCATTTCCTTCAGCTCTGAAAGAGGCAATAGGTCATAGAGTCAATTCTCAGTATCTCCAGTTAAAGGATCTCAGGTATTTGGCTGCTTGAGATCATTTAAACCAAGGGTCCTCAAACTTTTTGAATAGGGGGCCAGTTGAAAGGTGCCAGGGATGGGCGTGGGCCAGGCTGGGGGGGGGGGGGGTGCACGCGGAAAGGCAGAGGCATGCGTGCACAGAGATCATTTTCTCCCAACGAGTCCAAAATGATCTCCTTGCGAGCAAGCCGGCACCTCGCCACGTGCATGGACGCGCCCGCGTGGCGAGCTATGGTGGGCCGGATCAATGGGCATGGTGGGCTGAATCCAGCCCGCAGGCCGTAGTTTGAGGACCCATGCTTTAAACAAATAAGGGCAGTTAAAATGATTGTGGAGTTGGAGCAACTCTACTACAACAATTGGGATTGCTTAGTTTAGAAGAACAGCAGGTAAGGGGAGACAAGAAAGAGGAATTTAAAATTATACATACTGTGAAAAGAGCAGAGAGGGAAACATTTCTCTCTCTCCCATAATACTAAAATCCAGAGTCATCCAGTCAAGCCTATTGTTGGGAGATTCAGGACTGTTAAAAGGAAGTACTTCTTCACACAGCGCACAGTTAAACTTTGGATCTGTACTTTATGTGCTTGAATGTGAACTTTGGAATTTGTTTGTAGACCTTGGAGTAGAACATGCAGGTGCAGTCCTATAAAGACTTTTCCAGGAGTAGGTATGGGAGGTACTGCTGAGTAGATATATGTAGTGCTGTCAGGCTAAGAAAATGCAACCCAATCCTAAACCCAGATTTGCCTTCTCAGCTAGGAAAATTACTCATGTGTTTCCAGGAGAGGAAATGGGATTTAATTATCTACATTTTGGATGCTATCTGGAATTGCTGCTGAATGATTGAGTCCTGCTTACTTAGAAATAGAAAGGTGGAAGAGAAACAACATGCCTTGCTAATGGCTGTGTGTGTGTGTGTTGTGTGTTTGTGTTGTGTGTTTTTGGGTGCACCTCCTGCAAACACTAAATATGACTCCCACGGCATTCTTCTTGCTACCCGTCGGGATGCATAAATCCCAACCCTCCTCTTTTTAAGCATATGACTGGCTCACCTTCATATCCATTGTCAGAGATACCTTTTCATTTCTGGGCTGGCAGCTGAGAGAGAGGGACAGAGAGACAGACAGACAGAAGTAGCCAAGCCTTTCCCCAAGGAACAGGTAGAATCTGTGCCAGTGTTGCTTTCACTGATGGTGGCAAGCAAAATCCTCCACTCTGCATGACTGTCATTTCCTTCCTTTCCCTCCTGAGACAGGTCTTCTTCTGTTGGTGACACTGCCACCAGCCCCTTCCTGCTGCCCGTCATATCTGGGTAACCAGACTAGCCCAGAGCCAAACTCCTTGGCTTGATACCATCCCACAAAGTGAAGCGCTGCTATGAGTTAGCATTTATCCTAGGCTGTCAATGTAGTTTAATTATGAATATATTTCTGTTCATCCTTTTTTCTCTACATGAAAGCCAGGGTAGATCTTTTAGTCAGGCACAAAATAATAGGTCCCTGGAGGCAAGCAAGCCATTCAGAGGACTATCCACAGGTACTGAAGAAGTACTGACCATTATGTTCCATTTGAAGTGGTCAAATTAACCAGAATCACAACACAGCCAGTGGTCCCAGCACAATTTCAGCAGCCCCATCTTATGTATATTTATTTAATAGCAGTAGTTGTATTTGTTTTATGAAATGGTCACATCTGCTTTACCATTGCACATCTAAGTCTCATAAGGCAGTTGTTTTAAACTGTAACAATGCCTTTTTCACCTTTTTTCTGAATGTCTCACTAGGTCATCCTTTCTATTTGTGCAACCTGACATTTTTGTTTTAGACATCCAGGTAGGAACCTAGCCTTTGGTCTTCCATTTGATGGGAAGGAGATAAGGGATGGGAGTATGGGGCTGGCAGGAGAGAATTTGACTGTCTGACTAAAACTGCATTGCTGAAGAATTAATTTCTCTGTGGCTACCTGTGTGCCATCATGTACTCTTCTCTGTAATCAAATCACACGAATGAATGAACCATTTGTTTACAGCAGTCATTTCAAGGGTGCCTTGGGTCTTACATAAAACATTGAGTCCTTGTGAATCTGGGCAAGCGAGTCTGTAACAATGGGCTCGGTACCAAGTCTAAATGGAATGAACGTTACTTTACTTGTTTTGAGAACTGTGTGCTTCCCACATCTTTTCACTTCTTCTCACTCTGATCCCTCCTCCAAAGATCCTTTTTTAAATAAAAGAACACTTTACTTTGCTTAACTTCCTTCTAAAGCCTTGGCTTTTTGTCAGAACTAAAGAGAAGCCTTATCAGATAATAATGTCACTCTGTACTTAACCTTTTTTCTTTTAGTTCTCTATTCAGGAAAAAGATAAAAGAGACTGAAATGAATGGAGGCTGTGAGGCAGCTGTGTCTGACGGATCAGGCTTATATCAGTTCAATTACATAAATAGGCCTAAAGGCCCAAACCACGGTCTGATTTGGTGCTGTCGGGCATTATCAGATCTGCTCCAGACATCCTAATCCAAGCTGCTGTACTGGTGGCTTTTGTCTCTTTGGTTTATTTACTCACAAGAATGTAAGAGAGCAACGCTGCATCAGACCAAAGCCCAATCCCATTCACCATTCTGTTCCCACAGTGGCCAATCAGATGCCCCAAAGGGGAACTCCTAAGAATGTCATGAGCTCACTTGGATCCTCCCACCTGTGTTTTCCAACATCAGGAGCACATCTCGTAGACATACTGCCTCTGATGCTGCGAGTAATATATAGGCATCATCATGAGTGGCCCTTGTTAGCCTCATTCTGCATGAATTGGTCCAGTCTCTTCTCAAAGCTCTCCCAATTGGTGGCCAGCACAGCTTGTAGAAGTGAATCCCATAGTTTAAATGTGTTCTGTATGAAGGGGTACTTCTTTTTACCTGTCTCAAATAAACCACTCAGTTCCATGAGATGAGCAGAGTGGAAGGGGTTATAGTATCCCCTTATATCCTCAACCTACCTCGCAAGGTTATTGTAGGGATAAGATTGTGAGCAGGAGGAGGATAATGATGGAAACTGCTTTGAGTTCTTAAGAAAAAGATAGGATATAAATCTAATAAATATAGTAAGATGACGGCATCCATGCCTCTCTCATGTCTCCCCTTACTTGCTGCTTTGCTAAGCTAAACAGCTGGAAAAATTGTAATCTTTCCTCATAGGAAAGTCATTCCAGCCCCTTTTTTGAACAGCACAGTGTTTCACTTTACCGTTGCTATTTTGGTGCCCATTCCCCGGGCTTGAAGAGAGTCTTTTCAAATGCTTCATGATTCCTTTGTAACCAGCCTGAATAGCTTTGCATCATCAACAAACCTGGCTAGCTCAGAGGTTCACCCTTAACTCCATAGCATTTATGAACAAATTAAAAATCACCAGGCCAATATTTTTATCCCATATCTGTACACTTCATGGGGACACACTGCTGCACTGAGAGAGCTGAGCATTCTTCTTCTTTATCAGTTATTGATCCATAAGAGGGCCTTCCTCCACAACCCATGACTTCTAAGTCTGCCCAGGCATCTTTGGTGTGAAAAGCTTTTTAGAAATTCAAGTAACTGGTTTACCCCATCCATATGTTTATTGACACTATTGTTAAATGGAAAAAGTAATTATTTCAGCATTTAATAGGAAAGCCACTTACAAGTATTCAAATCTGTTTTGACAAAACAACATTGTAAAAAATGAAAAATACTGGAAAATTTTAAAAAGATCCACCAGGATGCATGCGTATGAATACAGATGCAAATTCCAGATCAAAAAGAACAAATGGAAAAGGCCTACAGCTGAGAGGATAACAGGCCTGATAGGGTACTGCTTTTGACTGTCAAGGTACCACAACAGAGAAGCCCATTCTCTGACCATCACACACCTTGCTTCTGAAAATAGGGACACTCTGGGAAAGGCCTTTGATGATGACCTTAGAAATCAGCAGGGTAATGTTGACAATTCCAGAGTCTGAGCCTGCATGCCAAACATACATTTACCAGTGACTTGCAGCTCCTCTCAGAGAAATCATTTGCCTTCTTTGGAAGCAGCAATCAATAAGATGTTTTAAGAATAGATTTTCAGGAAGAATTGCTCTAACATCGAATAGGATGTGTAACTAAGCAGCAACAGAATTGTATGAGAGGTGCTTGCAGTTAATGAGGGGGTGAAACCTTGGGTAGAGCTTTCCTTTTATTTCAGATGTTCAGTGACTTGTGGAGTTTTATGAGTTGGTGTCATTATGATGGGAAAACTAATTACTGGCCTAAGGATCAAATTAAGCAAACGTAATTGACTTGCTCCCATGATTCATTTTGTGCAGATTCAGGGTTAGAGACCAGCTCTTTCTTTAACCCTAAGCAGTTATGGGTGACAGGCCTCTGCACCTGCCTAATCTCGCTCTCTTCTTTTACAGGCTGGCCCTGGGCAACACTCTCTGTCTTTGGATTCCTATATTGCTACGCTCATGTTGGAATTGAATGGCAGCACAGACATTCCAAAGATCAGCAGTTCTCCAAAGGGATGCCCTCTAGGCCTTTCAAGAACGAGTCAAGTTAACTTTGGTGTATGATGGCATATCAATATTCCGAGATGGCCTGTGTATGTATCCCACAGCAGTGTGACTTTGCATGAAAAAGAGAGAGAATGAGAGAAGCAACTTTAAAACTTGGGAAGCTATTGTAATACACACTGATGGTGAATCCATTCCATGAGATACAAACCTTTGTAAAAGGTCTTTTTCTTCTAGGATTCCATTTATATATGATTATTTTTTGAAATGTTTTGTATAAACTGACTGAAGTAGGATTCCCTGCTACCTTTTACCTTTCTCAGCTCCTCCTTCTCCCTGAGAATATTATACAAAGTCAGCTGGCCCTGATGAATAGAACAAGCTGTGGTGTGTGGGTATTGTAGTGTCCGGACCCATCTCTTGCTGTTTGGATAGATATGTCTGATTTGGAGGAGGTGTGGGGGAGGGGGAGGACTTTGGTTTTTTTCAGGAATATTTGGTGACATTTTTCAGGCAGCGCATGAGGACCAGCCTGCTTTGGATGAGGCAGAAGGGTTTTCTGGTGCGAGGGGAGACCACATGCAAGACCCAATTCAGGACCCCGTAAGGAGGAAAACGGAGAAACATGGGGCCCAATTAGAGAGTCTGCAGCCTTCCTGCTCTCTTGCCCTCCAGCAGCAGGAGCCAAGCTGAGGGTCAGAAAAGGAGGGACAGAGGGGAAGTTTCCAGTGTGGATTCAACTCTTTACATGGGCAGATCCTTCTCCCTTAACTCTGCTACAAGGCTAGTCAGAGTTCATACTGCTCTGATAGCTGTTAAGTTTCAGTGAAAGGATTGCACTGTAAAGGATTGCCCTGAGTTTGATCACCAAAAGGAAAGAGGGAAGGGATCAGCCCACGGCAGATGCATGTCTCCAGGAAAAGGATGTTACCCATGCAAAGTTAAACATTTCAAGGTGCAGTCCTATATACATTCTGACAGAAAACGTTCGGCAACACGCAGTATTCCCCAGCCAGCATAAGATGACACGCTTAGCCAGACAGTAGTAGAGCATCAAGCAATCCCCCACCCCTCACACAGAGAACCAGAGCGGGTAACCTAGAAGTAAGAGCTTTTGTCTGTAGAAATGTTGGAGATGAGAGTGTTGAGATCGTTTTTGGAAAGCCTTACTTTCATCTGTTGATTATTTCACATAGGAGGGGAGGACGCTGTTTTGAGATGCTATATGCTCAGTTCTCGCACATACAGCGGTATGACTGGGAGATTGTATGCCTTACTATATCTAAACGTTCACAACTAGGCCAGAGTCTTTCATTTGGAATTTATACAGGAAGACTGAAATTGTGAACTTGGAATGAATAAGAGAAATACGAAGAATCATCTCAAGTGAATGTTCATTGATGGACATTTTTGTGTCAAAATAATAAAAATACATATTAAAAATCTATTGTAAGACCTATGTGAAAGCAAGCCCATTTGTTTCTTAATGTCTGTACTCCATCTGTCCAGCTGATCCCACACCATGGAGCAAACTGACAGAACCTTGGCCCAAAGTGTCCACCTAAAGAGGCTCAGCGATCTGGCCCTGGTGCTGCGAGTACTTCAGTGACAGCCTTCTCCTCTGAAGCCAGGACTGCAGTTCTAGAAAAGGCTTTTGTGCTTTTGGCAAATAAATCTTTGCCCTTTTGTCACTTGTCCTATCCCCACATGACACTGCAATCTGGCTGTGGTGCATATACCCAGGAATTTGATTGGCACTTCATAAGGAAAGAAGAATTTACAGCATTCAGTCAGAAAACAGATTACACTCTGTTAAAGCAGCATCACATAAACAAGATGCTAATGCTGCAATATTGAAAAGGCCACAAAATTAAGTGATTGTTCTACTCTGTAGAGGGGGTGCTCGAACATCCAGCAATTTTAGATAAGTCTTTAGTAGGTATTTTCACTGACCACAAGATTCAAATCAGATCCTTATTGCGTGCTTTGGAAAATGGACTGAATGGGCCCTGACCAGTCTGGAAAGCACCTGTGGTACTTTGGTATTGGATCAGAGCTGAGGTTCAGAAATCCAGGTCTTTATGCCTTCCACTGACTATCATGGGGCATAAAAATGGCTATACCCTTTGGCTCTTGGGCAGAATTGGATGGTATTTCTTGGCACAGTAGCCCTCTAGGGGAGGAGAAACATAAATGCATCCCCTTCAAAATACAGGGAATTTGTGTGACCTGCCTGTCTGGTTGGTTTGGTTTGGTCTTCATGGGAACAAACAATACATTCTTAAAATTTCTTCATAGGACTGGGCAAAATTTGTAGGTAAAATTTCTCCTTCTAAGGGCATAAAAACTGCCAAATTTGAAATGACTGGGTATAGGGATTTTTGTGCAAGAGCAGTTTTTACATTTTGAAGGTATCCAAAATAGGACATGTTTACCCCCACGCCCTGCCCTTGCCATGTTTCTTCTGGGGCTTTCTTCAGGAGTTGTAGAGAGCTTAGAGGTGGCCTGAAGCATGGAAATGGCAGCATTTCAGAAGAACCGGCACGGCGGTTTATACAGAAGAGGAGTCCTCAGAGTTTTGGAGGTGGTTTGCTTCTCTGTCCATCCTCCTTCTTCACATGGATGTTTTGGACAATTTGCATGAAATTAGCACACACTAATTTCATCTTCAGGCATCTTCAGGCATAAAACAAGCAAAATGCCAAAGGAGGGGCTGGAGAGTTAAGATGGCTGAGGCTTTTTAAAAAAAGTGAGTATTGGTGGCATTGGGGGGAAAAATTGACTGCTCGAAAAAGGTCAGAGAGAAAATTTGATTCAATATTAATGGGAAAGGGAAAGGGAAAGATTTGGAAATCATGAACATGCTGTAATTGAAGCTACTTCTCTCATCCATAACTTAGCACAGAACCTCTGACTTCCTACTTGTTTGCTACAGAACAAGGAAGCTCAGAGGATATACTTTGTAACTTAAAAGTCACATTCACAAAGCACAGGCCTTGGAAAGCCTTTGACACTGCTGAGCTGTTGTAGTGTAGTGTAGTGTAGTGGTTAGAACTTTGAACCAGGAGACTGCAGTTTGGGCCAGCCATGGATTCACATCCTGCCTTATCTCACAAAATTGTTGTGTGGATGAAATGGAGAAGAGGAAGACATGTATGCTGTCCTGGGTTCCTTGCAAAAAGAAAAGAGGCAGGAAATAAATGTAATAATAAATAAATAATCAAATGTGTCCTATAGTTCAGTGTGGCTCCATCAGCCCCAGCCTTCTCTTCTTCACCATCAGTGTTTACAGGGAAACTAAACCAAAGGGGTGCCATTCCAAAGGCTCAATGACGCTTGAAGTCTCATGGGTTATTCAGCTTTAGTTCTGGTCACTCTGGAGGGAAGTCCACTTCACCTTAGGAAGCACTAGAAATGGTCTAAAAGACCCTGATAGGGATTGGGGTCTTGAGGTTCAGCTAAGTCTGAGGCATGTCTGTAGCTTTCTTTGGTGTTGCTCCCCAGCCAGTGAGCCCAAGACGAGTGCTACCTGTGCTGCCAGTTTTCTGGATTCCATTGAGTCTGTTCTTCACATGAGCTCAGTTGTTTTTCTGCTAGCGCCATCCCACAGAATTGGAGCTGGTGACCAGAAGTCACAGTCAAGTTTTACCATGTAGGAATGGGATGGCAATTAGCAGTGTTATAATTGTCAAGACCGCGGAATGGGCTGGGACCTTAGAATATGGTCATTTTGTAGGCATCAGGTTCCATTTAGGAATCAGCATTCTTGAGTCCCAGGATCCTGTGGGCAGCTGGCTTGCCAACATGTGTACGGGGTGCTGGACTACATGGACCTTGGGTCTGATCCAGCACGGCTTTTCTTACATTCTTGTGTTCATGAGCTAAGCACAGGCCTGGGATCATTTTGTCAGCTTGGCTTAAGTTTAGATTATAAGTCAGCCAGACAAACCATGACTTGTCGTAGGCTTTAGTTGCCTCACAATGGCTTGCTGTGTTGTCTGAAACCTGGTGACACAACCCACCAGGAGGCATAGTCCCACAACAAATGACCCACTTGGCAACAGCAACCGAATCCCTTGTGGCTCTTGCCATGTAGCGCTAGGTGAGTACCAATAACAGCTGCCTACGAAGTGGCCAAGTGGCATTCGGGGCAGCTGTCATCAGCTTTCCCACTGGTGTCTGCCATGCTATGTCCTGTGAAGTGTCCAACTGGACTCAGGGAGGTGACATAGAGTGCCTCTGCTAGTATCCACCATGCATTGTTCTTCCAATCTCCAGACAGAGCTTGGGGAGGCAGTGCGCCACAGTAGAAGAGCTGTGCTCTGTTGAGCATCTAGATGAGGCGGAGCAGAATCCATTTTGCTCCCGTGGAGTGGGGGCCAACAGCAGCTGCCGCAGTAAGCTTCCCTAGAGCTGACTGAGTGTGGCTCAGAAGGCAGCAGAGAAAGGCTACTCATGAACAACCCCCCTGCTAGGACTGGCAGCAACCAGTTGTGTCCCACCTTGCCGGCTTGCCCTGATGTCCAGCCCTTTTGCTGGGCGGCTTTGGCCCACTGATGCAATGGGCTTGTCATCATTTCCTCCTCCCTTCAGACTAGGTGTAAAGCAGTGGCGGGGAGGAAAAGCAACTTCAGTGCTCCTGTAGTTTCTCCCGGAGTATCTGTGGGACGGGGGCAGATGGCTTCAGAGCCACAATGTGCCTGATCATGTGGGGCAAATAAGTCACACTGTCTTGGCTCATTGTGTCATATGAACCTGCCTACTGTGGGATCTCACCAGAAGAACTTTTTCATTCCATTGCATTAGTGGTACGTCAGAGCAGAATTCAGCATGCAAGCAAATTTTCTATCTGCTGAGCTACCCCAATGGGGAAGTGTTTTGTTGCAATATGCCAACATACTGCAAATGCCACTTTCTAACAATTGGTACAATTAGACTAATTGGTGTTTTCTTTAATTCTGCCTTGATTACATAAATTGGTTAGCCAAGCTTTACTCCCATATTGGTTTCACATTGGAGAATGAAAAGCTACGTAGTTTGACTAAGCTTCTTAAAACAGGTCAAAGGGAAAAAGAGCTTAACTTTTAAAAAAATCATGAAACAATCAACCATAACTGTAGCAAATATTTTTCTTCCCTCCCATATACCCATTTATTCACATACTGAACTTGTTCTTCCTGCTTTGCCCTAAGTCATGTATTTCTCTCCTTTCTAACACTTTCTAGAAATGCTTTTTGCAAATATTCTGACACTAAAGAAAAATTGCTGTACATACTTTCATGCAATTAAGCCTGGATCTGGGACTTGTCTTTTGTAAGAGGAAGAAGCTCCTGTGAGAGGAAGGGTGCTTCTTGCACAAAGTCCCTCCACCCAGTCATGGACATCTTCTCCACCGGGAACATCCCGTTCACACCCCTGGTTCTGTGCAACATTTTCATGGAACTGGGTTCTGTGCAAAAGGGGGTGGGGGGTAGAGCAGCCATGTACCCATGGCTTTAAAGAGCAATATTAAAGTTTTGTGGTGTTGTGTGGTGTGCTTTTGCTTTGCTTTGCTTTGCTTTGCTTTGCTTTGCTTTGCTTTGCTTTGCTTTGTTGGAGGGGTGGAGATTAATGAAATGAGGAAACTAAGTTCAGAGAGAGTGAGTGAACTTGCCAACTCACTGAATCATTTTGGTACCATACTCCAGTCAGTTTAGCCACCCCAGTTAGTTTCACTTCAGGTTTCTACCTCTAAATTCAATCCAAATCTGCCTCAGGTTCACCCTCTAAATTCAATCCAAATCTCAACCTTAAATTAAATTATCCTTGCCCTGGTGTATGCTAGCCTGAGGTCTTTGGAGAAAGGGTAGAATAAGAATTAAATAAGGAAGGGTCCTTGTTTTCCTGGTACTGCCAGGCTTTGGTGGCTGGTCACCACAGCACAGAGCTTTGGTCCCCCTTTGGTCCCAGGCTTCGCCCTCCATTACATGCTGTGGTCACACTTGTCACTTTCAGGAGCTTTGCCCTGCAATGCTGCTTGCCACCATCCATTGTATTTACCCCACAGCGCCTGTGCCTGGGTGGGATGGAGCCATCAGCTCCATTCTGGAAACATTGGGTGCCATCACAGATACCTCCACATGCAGTGCCTGCCCCAGAGGGGCCCCACCACGTGTCGTCTGCACATTGGAACTCCAGTAGCGATTCTTATCTTGAAAGTTCACTGGATGCCACTGTCATCCATGGGCTCCACAAGTGGCGAGGGCAGTGAGCAGTTGTGGCATCACGGATACTCATGAGAATGCCAGTGGGACCAAATAAGTCCTCTGCTCTTGCTGCTAGATACTCTTTGGCTAAGTAGAGTTGAGGTACACCATGTATGCTGGCACTAGAATTACACTATTCCATACTTGCTTTTGCTATGGCTATTGAATAGTATAAAAATGCAATGCATACATTGTAGTTGACTTGTGACATTATTATGGGCACTGCTGATTTAGTCCAGTTGATCTAGGTTGGACATGGGAACACTGTGGGTGGGCACTTGGCTACCAGTGACGTTGGGGCAATACCTTACTAGGATCAATCTGCCATGAATGTCCAAACTGTCATAGGTTTGGTTATGGAATCAAGGCAGTTTTTGAGAATGCATTTTCAAGGCACCCGTAAGAACATAAGAAAAGGCATGCTGAATGGGCCATCTAGTCCAGCATCCCATTCACACAGTGACATAGCAGCTGCCCTTGGGGTCCCTCAAACAGAATGAGTCCGAGATTCCTGCCTTCCCAAGCTTTCAGCAACTGGTGTATGCAGGCATACTGCCTCTGTTAATGGAGGAAGCACATAGCCAACAGTTGATGCAACAGCCTTCTCCTGAGGAGTTCCTTTGGCCAAGTATTTCCTTGCCTTTCCAATTGTGTTTTGTCCTGCACTTGGTGTCTGTTCAGAAGATTGTGACATTTTCACTAAGACATTTGCACAAACTAGCTGAAGCTATTTATTTATTTATTTATAAAATTTGTATGCCATCCAATTACTTGCGTCTCTGGATGGCTAACAACATAGGATCTGGCGATCTTTCTCAAGGGAACCAGAATATTTATCTGTTTAAAATGGCTCCTGTTTCTCATCGTTGCACTTTACTACAACACTAAGAATTATGCATCCTCCAATCCAAGTAAGTTCGCCTCCCTCATAGTTTTCACTTTCATGTGAGCCGTGCCCCCTCCCCAAAAGAGCCAAAGGCCTTTGGCACGTCTGTTAGGCAAAAGCCATGCAAAGTACTTGCAAGGCGCTGCTGCAAAAGCATGCCTTCCAAAATGAGTCCCCACATGGTTAGCTAGCTCTCCATTTCAAATAAGCAAGGCAGGATCAGAAGAAATCCGGGGATTATCATATGGAAGAGGTGTTTGCATTACAGACAGTGTGTAAAAAGCCAGCTGTGTAAAGAATAAGCAGATGCTAGGAGTCATGAGGAAAAGCAGACCCTGGGGTTTCCATCTGTGTGAAATAACGCAGCACACAGACTTTGTATAATGACCCTGGTGTTTTTGTTTGTTATCATCAAAATAAAAATACTGCAGAGAGGTTAGCTGCATTTGCCTCTCACAGCCTCCCCATGGGTTGTGTCAAGAGCTTGATTTCAGACAAGGCGAGCCCCAGCTGAAGGCAAGAATGAGTCAGCTGCAAGAGGGGATTGCAGGTGGTTTGTCAGGATGGGTGTGCTCCCTGCCTTGGGGCAGGCCATGGCAGCTCCAAGCAAGTGCGTTTCTCCGGAAGGAGCCCTCAAGACCCAGGAGAAGCCAGAAAAGACCACCGCTTCTCAGCCACTGTGATCTGTATGTATCAGACTCCCAGCATAGCTGAAGAGGGTCGTGCAATCAGTGAACTCTCCAATAGCACTTTGGAAAAAGCCCAATTATGGGCAAGCTACTTGCTGTTTACACAGTGCCCTCACACCACCCAAACAAATTGGCAAAGGACCTTGTGGTTATCAGGGTATTTGCTCTTGCTGAACACTGTCCCTGCTGAGATCACTTCTTATTCATCATGCCCTTTCTTTTGTCAGAGACAGGAAGCTAAGGGAGGCCTTGTCTTACTCAAGCTGTGGGCTTCCATTGCTGTGGGCGTTGCAGTGTTGGATTAACTCGCTAATCCAACAGAGGAAGGTCTCAAATTCAAGGCAAGTCCCGCTGAACCAAAAGCCTCTTTCCATCCAGTGAACCACATCATGTTTCCAGGACTGACAGCGGACTTTCTGCAAAAGAGCCAAGCAGTGCAGTGGCTTTCAAAGAAGCCCCAAGGCCCTTCCTTCATCTGGAGGCAGACAGGTCACTGATCCTGGCCGTTTGCTCTCTGCCTTCTCTGCAAGTGGCTGTGACCTAGGATTGCAAGCACTGATTTAGGGAACTGGTAGACCAGGGCATAAACTGTTTTGCGCTTTCATTCCAGGATATTGCCTGCTATGTTCTACCACATTCTCTCCACTGGCCCAAGAAAAACATTTTGCTATCCTGTACCACACATACATATAGAGAGACCTCTGCAATTGAGCCTTAAAATAGGTTGGGGAGCCAGCTAAGCACTGGTTCTTCCTGGCCTAGCCTTGCCTGCAATAATGCTTCTAGGTTAGGGTCTTTGCCTTCATAGTCCAAATAACTGAGGTATCAGCTGTCCTGGGCAAAGCCCTAACCTGGAAATATATATAACAGGACAGGGCAGGGAGAGTCAATGGGTTGCTGGTGCCTGAAGGTTAGATAGCAGACATGGGAAATCCATGGCCATCAAGATGTTGTTGGACAATTCCCATTATCCTTGATCCTGCTGGCTGTGTACCCGTTCTCTGCCAAAGAGTAGCAAATCCTTTGACATTCTGGTCTGTAGTTTTAAAGTGGCAATCCTATACCTATTTACTTATTTAAAGTAGGGCCAATTTGCTATGTGGGATTGCACTGCAAATGGTTTGCCACAACAAGCACCATCATGCAGACTAGGATGTTCCTGGCCAATTCTGACCTGAGATACACAAGCTGTACAGGAAGGCAGGCAGGCAGGCAGGCTGGCTCGGGGGCAGCAGATAATTAGGCTGGAACTAACTCAGCTGACAGTAGGACAGGGCAAACCCTGTTCTAAGCAAGCAACTTACTCCCAAGTCTGACTCAAGTCATATCAGCAACTCAACTTGGACTTGACTCAGGAGCAAGGAGCAAATGTAGAAACTCACGATTTCTACAATTTTTGTGATCAAGTTGCTCCAGAGCTTACTGTGTGGCAGGATATCCTGAAATGCACCCATGAACTCAGCAGAGACAGTGGGAGGGAAGGAGTTTCAAGGGGTGGGGGCTGCCATAGGGAAAAGGCAAGGCAAGGCATAAGGGAGAGAGTGGGAGGGAGGGACAAGGGGAGGGGCAGGGGGACGGGGGAGAGACTTGGGACGCGACTCAAAAATTTCTTGCAGTGGCTTGAGACTCGACTTGGACTTGAAAGTACAGACTTGAGACTCGGACTCATGACTTGAACATATCACAGCTATTTAATATTTTATTGATTGCACTGAATCTGCTCTACATATGGCTAAGACTATGGACTATGGTCTTATCCATATGGTCTTCCTACGGCAGCTCTGTCCTGAGCAACATTCCATATGAAGGGTTTGAATGCTTTATTGCATTGTTTGCTTTGTTTGTAAAAAGCAGAATTAAAATCAACCTGTAGTAAATATCACTTAAGGAAACCTTGTAAATGTTTCAGTAGCATCAGTGATTCATGGCTGACAGATAGAACATCTGCTTGTCAAGAAAGTAACCACTCAGAGACAAAATACTAATCTACCTTGATTTTTGGCCTGTGGAATTTAAATTATATTGGTATTGATAATCTCTTTTGTGTTTGTCTGTTTTGGATGATGATTATGATGATAATTTATTTATTATTAAAAGTTTTTGTATGCCGTCCTATTACACAAGATCTTAGGATGGCTTACAATATTTAAAAGACAATTAAAACAATGATTTCAATGAATAATAAAACAGAACAAAACAATAGATCACAAAACAAACAGAGCAACTAAACTTAAAAGCTGTTAAATTTTAAAATATTGTTTAAATAAAAAGGTTTTGGCCTGGCACCGAAAAGAGTATAAACTTGGTGCCAGGTGTACCTCTCTGGGGAGTATATTCCAGAGTCTGGACGCCACAGCAGAGAAGGCCCTACTCCGAGTTGATCACCTTTTTACCTCTCTTGGAGAGGGTTCCCGGAGCAGGGCTTCCCCCATAGATCTTAAGGGGCATGAGGGCATATAAGGATGATGATGATGATGTGAATATTCACAGAACAAAGTATTTGATAGCTTTAAGCTTATGTTTTAGTATTTCAGAAATGTGAGCAGTTTATATAAAATAACTTATGGGAACATTATTCAAAGATTGATGGGTATTATTACACTAGGATGTAGAATTGCTTGAAGAGGAAAATTGTGTGGGAATTTGTACTTGTAGAAGCATTAAATCCAGTTATAGGTTTTGATCATTTAAATGGAAAAGGAAATTGGTTAGAAGTTAATACTATGTATTTGTGCAAAATAGTCTATGCGAGTTTTCTCTAAGCTATAAATGTATGGATTCTTCACAAAGATTAAAAAATCTTTTAAAAATATAATAATGTTGTCACTTTATTATATTTGCCAAAGGCAAGAATAAAATCACATGAATATCATGGTTCTCTTTCCAAAGTTTCTGGCTTTCATCAATGTAAATTTAAAGGAAGGAAGGATGGACAGACAGAAGGAAATAATGAAGAATTCAGCAAGGTACTTGAAAAATTCATTCATGTCAGTCAGAAATTTAAGTTCACATTAACATTGTTCCCCAAAGAAATTGATGGAATCTAAACATACTTAGTTTTAACTGGATTATGCCCTGCAATGTTCATAACCTGAATGAAATAACTGTGCCACAGCATTGTGAATGAAGTACAATCTTACAGAGCAGATTAAATTGTAAGTCAAAGATCTAAAGCTGCTTCATCTAAATCTGTTTTATTAACTAGTTCTTGGTTGGACTGTGAAAATTGGTAACTCTAAAGAGATAAGCTGTTTTGCCCATGCAATGGGTTGCTTCCATGGCACCTCTCTCAGAAGAGAAAATGGATCACAGTTTACATTTAATTCAAGAAAAAAATGATGATTTGAGTATATTGGATGCCACAGCAACTTTTTAATCCTGAGTTAAAATGAAACCTAGTATTAGTTGCATTTGGGGTCATTTTGATCCCCAGACAGAAAGTGCATCAGTTGAAAAAAATGCTGTACATAAAGAAGCATTTATTTGGCTGAATAGTCCCACAAGAGGTTTTAAATAGCATGGCTTTCACATTTCAGCAAGTACAGGTAATTTAAGATTTTAAATTATCTCTCCTAAGGTATGCATAACAATAATACCTGTACTTTATAGGCAAATGGGCCTATTGACCATCTGCATGACAATAGTTTAGCTTACAAATTTGAACCCTCTCTGTTAGCCAAAGTTTTGCTCAATGGATGTCAAGCCTATGCTTCTGCCTCCACTACTTTGTCCAGTCAACTTCCTTCCGGTTCTTCAGCACGGACCTTCGAGAATCATTAGTAGCGCTTTTGTGTCTATTCCTACTGAAGGTGTACTAGATGTCTGTGGAGAATTGCCATGTGATCTGAGACATTGCTTTTTTGGATTTATTGTTATGGGAAAAGTTGCGTGGTTTTCAAGAGGGGCCTATGTAGATTGTATGATGAGTCTTAGGAATTTGGAGCTCCTGAGAAGTTAAATCACCAAATTCCTTATCAAAGAATGGTAAAATTGGAGGGGCTAAGAAGGCCATCGGGTCCAACTCCCTGCTGGGGCAGGAAACCAAGTTGCGCCATTTTACTCAAATGACTGACCAGTTTCATCTTGAATGCCTCCAGTGTGGGAGAACCCACCACCTCTCTAGGTTCCATTGTCATATTGCTCTGACAATTAAGAATTTTTCCTGACAGCTAGTCTGAATTTGGTTTGTTGCAACTCGTGTTCATTGTTCCATGTCCTACACTCTGTAGTGAGTGAGAAGAGAACTTGACCTTCCTTGTGACAGCCTTTCAGGTACTTGTAAAGTGCTATCATATCCCCCTAGTATTCTCAAGGCTGAACATGCCCAGTTCTCTCAGCCGCTCCCCATAGGGCCTTTCTTCCATACTTCGCTGCACTCCTCTAAACCCTCTCCAATTTATCTGCATCTGTCTTAAACTCTGGTGCCCAGAACTGGAGACAGTATTGTAGATTACATCTGACTAGTGCTAAGTATAGGGGAGCTAATGCTTCTTGTGATTTGGAAGGGATCCGTCTATTAATGCATCCCAATTAATAGTAGCTATATTGCATTTTTGGCTCATATTTAACTTGTTGTCCACAACCACTGCAAGGTCATTCTCTTTTGCAGTATTGCTGAGCCAAACATTAACCATCAAGTAGTCCATGTTCAATAAATGTTAGGGAAGTATACTGTGGCTGGCAGTATTATTCCTAGGAACAGTGTTTATAATTCTTATATAGGCTCTAGATCCCTCCTTTGCTGGATGTGAGTATTAATAAGTTAGGATCACATCAGTCTGGTGTTTTAGGTATCTGAGATTTGGCATTAGAATATATCTTCTCTTGCTGGAGTTTGTGCTGCATGGTATATACTAATGGCTCTAGAAATACCTTTAATGGTAGCGTGAGTTCAGCCTATTTATCGCTATTTTTGAAATTCAAAAAGGATCTCATTTGTCTGATAGGGTACTGATTATGACAGCAGATGTGATGGGTTATGCTTATGTGGGTTAGGCGTGTAAGAGCTGACAACGTATTACTTCTCTCAGATTCCCTTTCAGGTTTGCAGGATCTTCAAGCTGCTGCAGTAACTTGTAAATGCACTAGTAAATGAAATCTGGGCTGTGAACACTGAACTTCACCTTATGGAAATTTGGTTGTGTTTTTGTTGGGTACCTGCTTATGTTTGGTCACTGGGTAATGAAGCTGCTGATTCATCTGCAAAGAATCCTTATCAACATCCATTTGTTGGCATCCCTTTGTCCTGCTCCCAGAGGCAAGTTTCTTGTTTCATCTGGAGGGAAATCAGTAAGGAGTGGCAATCTTGGTGAGAAGCTGGTGTCACTAGTTGGAGAGTTTTTGTCTCCTGCCCTCTTTTGGGTGATTTTCACATTTTTAATTAGCCAGGTAGAGCGGGACAGGTTTGTTTGTTAAGGGAGCTGTCTGGCCATTGTACTGCTCGCAGTAATTAGTTCAGGATTGGTCAGGTTGATTCAGACCATTGTGAAATGTCCATTGTGAAATGTCCAGGGTACAAGAGACTATTGATAATTTAATCTGGGATTACTTGCAGTATGTAGAGGAGTGGTTTGGAGTGGTTTGTGTTTTCTTGCTATCCTTCTGTGCTCCTTCTGTGTATTTTGTGTGAAGGTGATCTTTGGTTTCTGGCAACTGTTGTTCCTTGGAATTTTTTGAGGGCCTGTTAATTTAATTGAGGTTTTATAAATTGAGAGGCTATGTTGTTTTGTTTGATTTTTTGTCATCAGCAGGGCTCAGTAAGAAGGCCTTTGGTCTTGCTTCGCCAGAAGAAGAAGAAGAGGATTTGTTGTCTATTCCAACATCCACAGATGTTTGGTAAGTGTGCATGTAGGACATGGCCTTTTCTGTTGCAACCCCCCAGCTATGGAATCCCCCACCCCCAGCCAAGAAGTAGCCCCATCCCTGATAGGTAAGCAGTGGAAACATTTTTATTCCGTTTGGGTTTTACCCTTAGTTTGAGATTGGAGGATTCAAATTCAGCTTGGTTTTAACCATCTATACACATTCAGTGGGAAGCAGTGGGTTGACTATTTTCTCAGCAAGCCCCCTTTCAGTTTTGCTTCAAGCAGAGGCTCTGGTGCATGGCGGTTCTTTTCCTTTGCAAAGCCAGTGAAGGCGATCCTATGTTATTCACCCACCAAGAAGTCTCAGCCGATAATATGAATTTCTCCCATGTCAGTTTGGCTGATCGCCTCAGTTTATTTCCTCTAGCACTATACGACACTATTTCCTTTAGCCAGTTAGTGACTAGTAAACACATTCTGAGGCATGGTGAAAATAATCACAAATGACTTTGAGGTCTATTTCAACATCTGGAATTACTACTTTAACCTCCTAAAGAAAGGATACAGACCTAGAGAGCCGAATTCCCCTTTGGAGACACTCTTGAGGTAACCTTTCCAGGGGTGTGATGAATTAAAAGCAGCAGGGATGGGGCTGAAATACCAAAAATATTTTTGTGTAACTCTATTGCTGCCAGTAAGTAAGCATTTCAATCTTTTAGGATGAGGGAAACTGGCATAAAAGCTGAGTACCCACCAAACAGGGGCTTAAACAAAGAGGGGGCTCAGAGGAGGTGTATGTGGCTTTCTGGGGAGCAGGAGCATTTCCACGAGGTGAACCAGTGCCAATGTTTCCACCATGCCCAAGAATGCTGGACGTTGGACCCCCGGGAAGTTCCCTTTCTCAAAGTCCTGGCTGCTGGCTGTGTGGTGCATTCTTATGCCAGCATTCTTGAATAATGGATGTGAACCAGCTGTTATTATTGTTGCAGCTACTGCAAAGTAGGTTTGAATACAATGGGAAAAGGAGTCTGCAGCTGGTGGAGAGGCAGTGCTGTGGTGGAACAAGGGCTTACAGGGTGAAAGCTCCACAACATTTTGATTAGGGGAAACTGCGATGTCATCTTCACTATGTATGGGTGTAAAAGCTGGGCAGCAAAGAAAGCTGACAGGAGGAAAATAGATGCATTCAACTCATAATGCTGGAGGAGAACTTAGTGATTGCGCTAGACCGACAGAAAGATGAACAAATGGGTTCTATATCAAATCAAGCTGGCACTTTCCTGAGAAGGAAAAGTGGCAATATTGAGGCTGTCGTACGTTGGGCATGGCATGAGATGGCAAAACTCCTTGGTGAAGAGAATCATACTATGGAAAGTAAAAGGCAGGAGAAGATAAGGAAGACCAAATCTGAGATGGCTTGACTCCAGAAAGGAAGCCACAACCTTGAGTTTACAAAAGCTGAGCAAGCCTGTCATGGATAGGATGTTTTGGAGGATTTTCTTTCATAGGATCACCAAATGTTGGGGACAACCTGACAGCCAATGGCGACATCAGCAAATGATCCATCTGCTGCCACTCTCCCATCCCCTGAGGAGGCTCTGTTACTCTCAGCTTAGCTGCCCTCCTAAACAGTATCTGTTGGGAGGGAGGATTTTTCCTAGGAACAATATATTATTCTAACCACTCTATCTCTCTCTTGCAATGCATGGTATGTTGGAGTGATATGGGCTATAATGTATAATAAAGACCCATTATCTATTAGCTGTGCTGAGTCCCTGGTCCTGCACTCTACCACCTCTAGCAAGCAGGGTTGGAAAGGGGAATTGGGTAGTACGCCAACTGGCTGAGTACAGGCTGCACACCCTTTGCCACCCCAAAACCTGTTCAAGAGGAAGTCATAAAGAAAGATTTCCTAACCCTAACCCTTGCCTGCCCAGAGAGTATGATGCTAATGGGAAGCTTCCAAACAAATCCAATAAATAAAGTTGGGGGCAATTATAGGAAACCAGCTACACCTGGGTATCTAAGTTGTTCCCTTCTCTTCATCACCGTGATCCAACTAAGTGCTGCCCTGCACAAAAAGAAAGTGAAAGTCAGATGGCAGAACGCTCTCTTAACATGCTTCCAGAAATAACCCAAGCAAACCAACATAAAAGTACAGTCATTTGTTGAACTGGGAAAGGATAGACTGCAGAGGCAAGACACAGTAATGTATAAAATAGTTTATTACTATCATAAATAAAATTAAAATTTGTCTTTACAAATATTATTTGTGCTTGTTTAAAAATGTCAGTGAGGGAGTATTTATTAGCATCAGTGACTGTAACTTTATCGCATCATTCCAAAACAGGAGATATGCACTCTCTCTATTGGCAGCTTCTCAGCTGACCACAAAAATAGTATCTACTTATTCATTTTGTTTTATTCATGCTGGATAAGACAAAGCGACAAATGCAAAGAAATAATCAAAAAGAGATAATATTCTGTGAATTACAGAAAGGATGAGAACAAGTGGGGCACATTTAACAAATGCCAGAGAAACTGCATTACTCGTGATTCCTAAAGTGTCCATGCAGTGCTGATGGCTGAAGGTTTCAGCAGAATTCCAGCCAAGGGGAAAACACAGGAGTGCATGAAGGTACAATAATATAACACATTCATTATGAAAAGTCATATTACTTCATATGGCAGTTCATCCTGATACAAGATTATTGAAACTTTCTATCTATTATTTGAATTATCATTCTTTTTTTTTAAAAGGAAAAAGTGTTAAGCTAAATAGGAGTAAGACCAACTTGTGGGTGGGAAGGTGGGGGGAATCGTTGCCCTTTGAAAAACCATTCCTCAAAAAACCCTCCGATATTGGATGTTCTAAATTCAGTTACAACAACAGGGTGGGGTTTCGCACATCAAACAGGCTTTTACAACATTCAGGAGTCATGTGGAGCGAGAGCACAGCATCAGGAAGACACACCGCCTTGGTCAAGGATAAGAAAAGTGGGGCAGGCTTTACTCAAGCTGCAAAACACTAGGCCTCAGCTCCCTGATACACAAAGGTGTTTGCAACAACCATGCCAATGAAGGGCCTTTGTTTGGTAGAGGGGAAAGGATACAGCAAAATTTGTGAGAAGGCAATATGCGGAAAAATAAATTTAATTACTGAGAAGTAATTTTCATTAGACTTCAGAAATCTAATCAAAGTGCGTTGTATCTTGAGGCAACACTGTAGTAGTGAGGACCACTATATGGAACATTATAAAGGAGTCCACGAAAGCATCACAGTTTCAATTCTATCACTTACGGAAAGGGTCTTAAGGCTAAATGTTAAAACGTCTTATTGCAAGAAGCTTTGCTTGAATCAATCGTTGCCACAACAGTGTGGCTTGAAGGGAGAAAAAGTCTGATCAAAGATGCTGTACTCATGGCAGAGTTTCTTATATAACTTACACTGAATTCTGGGAAGTGTCCCAGTGAGGCTTGCTTTCTTTGAAAAGTTTATTGTTATTATTACTTTGAAGTGCAGAGGATTGCTTATTGCCTCTGTGGCCCCTGGAGGCAGCCATCCTTCCCTCATTTCACCGAGTGGATACCTAACCATCACCAGCCATTGTGGGCTAAGCACAGCTGCACCACAGTGAGCAATACAACACAGAGGGACAGTCTGGAAAGAGCTTCTGCTTTGTGAAAAGGACAATATAATAAGCACCTTGAGGTGAACTGTGGTGGTAAGAAAGAACTATGGCCCAAGTAGATAAAGAAATATCTTGTTTATAGACCTACTGTGTGCTATTAAAATACAGTAGAGATTCAATGCACCATAGACTGCCTGAACATTTTACCCTACCACAATCTAGGCATGAAAAGGGGGCTGGACATAAGACAAGCCATGCTGGATCAGACCAAAGGTCCATCTAGTCCAGCACTCTGTACACACAGTGGCAAAAGTTGCCCACAGGACCCCTCGAGCAGGATGGATACAAGACCTTCGCCTGCCCAAGCTCCTCAGCAACTGTTGCATGCAGGCATGTCGCCTCTGGTAAAGGAGGTAATCCATAGCCAGCAAGGCTAGGAGCCACTTTATTTGATGGGAAAGATCCCATCAAATAAAGGAAACATCCCATTCCTATTCAGCCCATGCCATTCTGCTAAAAGATTGCAGGAAGGCCATTTTTCTTGATATTACTAAAGACATTTCCAGTCATGTGGTTTTTGCATCTTTTGATCCATAATGCACAGGGAACGATACAGTCCCTTGACCAATGCCTCTCTTCCACACAACAGTTGGAAATTCAAATATATAGGAAGAAAGAGCTTCAGAATTGAGTTAACCATGTAGAGCAGTAGTCTGAGAGACTGGGCCAAAGGTCAGTCAAAGGGGCCAATAAATGCTGACCAGGTTCTGTGCAGGTCCAGTTGCATGAGGTGCTTACAGGCAATGCTTCTGATTGTCCACAGCCTGTAGCAGCTGGTGTGCTACCCTGCTGCTACTAGACTTGCTTAAGAACTAAAACGACTATCTCTGGTCCCATAGTGGCCATTTGGTGTTCTTGTGAGACATATGGTACCTAGTTTCTCTAGGCCCTTCCATATACATTCCTTTTTTCAGCTACCAGCAATCCCTTGCGCATACTAATTCTATTGCAAACTGAGATGGAGAATTTCAGGAGCTCAAGACAAGTTTGTGAACCACACTAAGTGATGAGTGAGAGGCCATCTGAGCAACTTCAGCTGAGGCAACAGGAAGGAGCTGATGTGCTTTGCTCAAGCCATCCCAAATATGCCAGCACAAGAGCCTGCAATCTTGGCACCATTATTTTGTACCACAACAATATTACTAATGCAGCAAAGGGCTTTGAGAAAAGGCAGGCACTTGCTGCAGCAGAAGTAGGCTATGCACGGTCTTGTTGCAGCATTGCAGTTCTGTTCCACACACGTTGCACGCAACACTTGTACAACTTGGTGGCTCCTATTCTTAAGGGCAAAAAGGAGCCAGTGTTCTGCTTGATTTTCCATCTCTGTTATTTTATGTTTATATGCTACCTGGGGGCAGAGGCAGAGACTCCCAATGTCATTGCTCACTCTTGTATAAGTCCTTTGCACCATAGCACAATGTTTTCTTCTTGTGGTCTTTTGCACTTTTCACCCTACAACAGGGGTGGTCAGTTTATGGCTGTCTAGATGTTTTGACCTATACTTCCTATCAGTCCTAGCCAGCATAGCTGATCATAAGGCATGATGGGAGATGTAGGTATAGCATTGGGAAGCCTCTAAATTGTCCAATCTTGACCCTATAATCCCTAGCATGGAAATGTTTATAACAGCTGGCTTGCAGAGAATCTTAGCAATTAAATACAGAATCCATAGGAATTAAGCGTGTTTAAGCACATTAAAATCAGTGGCCCGAATCTAGCCCATGTCACATACAACCACCAGGGGCCTCTGATGAACATGTGCATCCACTTCCATGTCAACAGAGACATTCTGTTGATCTGGGATTCTGATCAGAAGGCAAACAGGGATGCCACTGGCATCAGTTGTGCCTTTGGAAAGCTGTTTCCAGACATGGACCTCCATAGCTAAGTGGCCTGGCCAGACTGAGTAAGATGCGATGTGGCTTCCTGCTACTCATGTTTGCACTCATTCACTGACCTTTAAATCTTTCCCTGGACATAGACCATAATTCTACCTTTTGTTCCTTGGTGGTTAAATATGAATTACTTTCTTATTAATGCTGCATGATTTATAATACATCTCTGTGCTGCCTTTCTGTGGATTGGATTGCACCGATATTCATTAGGCCATATCCCATCTGCAGAGTTGGAGCTCAACCAAAGTTTAGAATAGAAATATTAAGCATAACAAAGAAATGAAACACTACACCCCACTGGCGACAAACAGAATCCTATTACTGAGCTGGATCCAATAGATAAATAGTTCACGAGGGAAGACTTTTGTTATTTTTCATACCTTGGTCATAAGGTAAAAGATATGCGGCTGTTTGATAACATCAGTTACAGACTGAACTAATACATCTGTTGTGTAATTGCATAATCACATATACTTACTCACTGATTCATATAAAAATCATAGGTTAAATGGTTCCACGTCAAAATCTACACTGAGTCAAAAGAAGGAAACAAAAATTGGCAGGTTGCTCACAGAAAATAGCTCTTTCAATTCATTACAGTGAAGTACTGTAGAAGCAGAACATCACCTTCGTAGCTGTTAAACTGGATGTTCTCTGGAAAATCAGGACAGCGCTGTAAATGAAATTTAAAGCAAGAAGGGTGTTTTTAATATTGCATGTGTAATTGCAGACAGAAATACATATATACTGAAGACACAGAGGGCTTTCCCCACCTTCTCTGGTTTAAAAAATGTGAGTCTGACAAGAATTTACATCACTTTAGGGTGCCTCCTAGACAAGCATAGAAAAAGGTCCTATAACTCCCGGTATGCCCCAGTAAGCTGGCTGGAACATGCTAGGAACTACAGGCATTTTTTGTCCGTCTAAACTTGCTTCAATGGATTGTGCCTTCAATGGCTTTTGGTTTAATAAAGCCTGAATTTTGTTTTGTTTTTCATGTATTTCATCTAAAACCCTTTGAAAACTACCTTGCCACAATAAACACTAACACTGGAGTGTTTCTCCCCTAAGATTATTCTGTGGGTTGTGGCAATGCAATATCTTTTATGATAATAGAGGAATTGTCCAGTATTTACAATGGGCTTGTTGGTCATTTATTTTATACACATTGGGCTTGATCCAAATTTAATTATACTTGAAATAGGTCAAGATAAATCAATGGGACATGAATCAGTTGTGAATAAATTATTTCCCATCATTTTAAAAGGCTTTATTCTAAATATGTTCTAAGTCAGGATCAAACCCTTTGCTTATTTTAGGAGCATATTTAAATTTAACATGCTTTGCTGGGATTTACCTCTTGCCCTGCTACTTAGCTGTATTACAATTTATTAATTCATTATGGCTCAGTATCATAACTTTCTGTGTGTAGCTGGAGCAGTCACCTTGTATTGCAAGCACTGAATGGATGCACTGGGAAACATTTCAGGATTTTGTCAGTAGAAGCATAAACAGTCTCAGAATGGGCACAGAAATATAATTGTAAGCCGCCCCGAGGTTTCGGCAAGGGGCGGCATAGAAATGTTTAATAATAATAATAATAATAATAATAATAATAATAATAATAATATAGGAAGCCTTTCAGATATGTTGAAAGGCAACCGTCATAATTCCTAGCCAGCATGGTCCAACAAGCCAGTTGTGGCCCAACACATCTGGAAGGCATCAGGTTCGAAAAGGCGGATTGAGGAGGTGTGTTGTCAAGCTGGGTTGGACTGCTATGTCTTCAGGCTTACCCTAGGGCCAATACAAGTCAAAGCTATGGATTTTATAGCTTGATTTTTGATTGTTTTATATCAACAATACTGGGACTCAGAGGAGATGGGGAAAGTAAGACACACAAATATGTTTTAATTCACAGGACAGAAAGGGATGGAAGAAAGGAAAGAGGATAGGACAGTAGCAGATTCTGACTGCTGGTATTTTAGCAAGTCTAAACTGCAGTCCCATGACTGACCATACAAGCTGCTGTGCAGGGACCCAACTGCAGCTGAAATGCCAAGGCAGAAAATGTCACCTGCAGACCTATACAAGCGTGATTCCGTTCTCCTTCCGTGGCACAGCTTACAGACATGAGGCTGGGGCTGGGTAAACTTGAAACCGGGGCAGAAATGGTCCCCTAAGTTGCACTGCTGCGCTAGATGCTTGTTCTGGAGTGTAAATACTAGTGCAACCCTGCTCTGAAACAGAAACATGCCTTTAAGGCAATGCCATGTAGTAGTGCCTATGAGTTTCTCACATCAGGCAATCCCTGACAAAATGGCTGCTTCACATTTCCCTGAGAATTCTAAATCCAGTGCTCTCTAGCCATCAGCAGAGGGCCGATCTCTGGCAGAACAAATGTCTCCTCCTGAGTCAGCCCCATGCCTGCCTTTCCCCAAACCTCCACTTGGGGACCTGCTGAAGCAGATTTGGGGAACATTGGGGGGTGGGGGGGCTCTAGGTGGAAGAAGAGCAAGGAGAAGCTTCATTAAATATGTTGGATTTAAGCCCAGAAAAAGAGAGAGAGAGAGAGAGAGAGAGAGAGAGAGAGCACGCACATCACGTTGGTGAGTAGTTTTGCCTTGTTGGATCTACAAAGATACCTGGATTTCAGGCTCACGTTCTTCCAGGGTATTCAGCCCTCTTCCACCATGTGTGATGCAGCGAACTGAATGTAAAATAGTAGCCATAGCTGGCCAGGGGCTTGAAACATTCTGCTTTTGCAGTCTAGGAGGCTTGCAAAGTCCCTGGCAATCTGTAACCCAAGACTGGTAGATCGCATTCAGCCACACTGCGTTCAGCCATGTTTCATCAGTTTGCATTAATGCTAGGCCTTGCCCAATGCATTCTGTCTGTCTGATCTGAGCCTGGACGTCAACTTCACCAGAGATGCGCAAGTACACTGAGCAAACTGCGGTTGCTATTCACCATAGTAGGGTCCCTTAGTACTGCTAAAACACTGCTGGTCTCTAAGCAGCTGGAAGTGCAATTAAAACAGTTGCTTACATGGCACTTAGCAGAGTGTGCAATGAGCTTTTCCGTAGCCAAATCTTTTTGTAATATTTACTTCCAAATAAGTCCTCTTTTGCAGACATTCCCTGAAATATTAGTATCTTCTTTCTTGCAGTTTCTGCTTCCTTTATTGCTTCCTAATCCATAGGTTGCGCTCTCGCTCTCTCTCTCTCTCTCTCTCTCTCTCTCTCTCTGTGTGGTCGCACATTCACATATAATACCACAGTAAAAGCAACTGGAAGCACTTTTTTTCCTGTTTTCAACTGACCACAGTTACTTATTATGCCTGTACATGGATATGTTGTGGTAACTACAGTTTATTGAAATGAACCAACCTCAAACTGGTGAATTAGCCTGGCTTGTTTCAATAAACCATAGTATATAGTAACCACATTTCCCCATTCAGAAATAACAAGAAACCACAGCTAGTAGTAAGATGAAGAGAAAGCTTCCAATTTCCTCCTCCCTTTCCAGAAGAGAGACATGTATCCATAACACTGAATGATGGTTTAGCATTACATGCAAACCAGGCATGTGGAACCTCTCCCCTGCCCTCACTTCTTCATGTATGTAGCAATGAAGGGCAATTCATAATCACCCCCCCCCCCCATACATACATACTGAAGAGAAAACAATAAAAGGAGTATGCCAAGATAAAGGCACAGGAACCCTTCAAAGCCTTGATATTGCATGACAGCCCATATATGCAAAATTTATCTGGTTACCCTGTCCCTTTATTGTAAGCATAACAACTCTCCCTCTCTCACACTCCCGCTCTCACACTCCCCACACCCCTTCTTTCTTACACACACACACACACACACACACACACACACACACACACACGTAGCAAAGAAATGCATTTCTTGGTTCTTTAGCTAAAGCTTTTCAACATATGCCTTTGGTACTTAACAAGAGAGAAACTTACTAGGGCTGTCACTCTAACTTTCAATTGCATGACTTTTCATTGCTTAACAGATTAAGTTGGCATATTTCATATGGATAAACAATAGTTCTGAAGGAGAGAGCCTATTTTTGTTGTTCGAATGAGGAGCATGTGAGGACCATTGCAGAAGAGGCATTCCTTCCTGGGTGATGGGGCAATGTTTTGCCTAAGTTTGTACATGCCACCCATTATTTTTATAAATGCTTGCATTGGTCCTTCAGACAGCATGTCCACATGATTCCAGAGGATATCCTAACCTGCCAAATGGGCTTTTCAGGAACAAGAAGAGAATGAAGCCAGAAGGTGGTGGAAATGCCTCAACTTGTCAGCAGAGCTCTTCTCATTCATCTGCAAAATCGGGCTATTTTTAAAATTAAAGTCTGACACTCCAATAATTGAGGTCGCCTTTTAAGACAAATCAAAAGGTTTTGAATCCATTAGCCAAACCAATTAGCCAACTGAACGCTGCAGATCTAGAATGTACAAATCAGTGCAACCTATAAACGGTATGGAAATAAATTTAGCAAACTGGCACTGGTCCCTGTGCAAGAGTCTCTGACTGTTTCTGTATAGAAGAATTTAATCTTAAGGAACTAACCTCTGCCAAAGCTACTTCCTGGGACTGCAGCAGAGTTCTAACTGCTGAGCTTTATGTGCTGTATATTATTGGAATCACTTTCTATTTTTGTCCCTAATAATTATGAAGACGAGAGCAAAAACTCTCCCCGCATCCCTGCAGCTTAACGGCAATCAAACCTTCTGCAAAGACCATAGCAAGGATTCAAAGCAGCCCTTGAGGTGCACAAGGCTCTTTTAAGCCCACCAGGGTGCCTTGCTATTCTTCCTCAGAAGCTGCTTCGTGTATAGCACTGGGCAGTATTTGTGAAACGGCTGCAGCTTGCAGGGGGCAGCATGGTAATGGTCCTGGGGGCGGGGGCGGTGACTTTGGGAAAGGGGAGGATGCTGCGTGTGGAGCTAGGCAACAATGCTTCAGACCTGGCTCACAACATGGAACAAAAGTCTGCACTGCCTAAGGGTAAATGATAAACAGCCCCATCCATCCATCTTGTTGTTTTAAACTGCTGCTCTTTTCAGTATTATATTTACATGGTATTGCATACAGAATGCAATGGCCCCATTTCTCATATATAAGAACTAGGGCAGCTGTATAGTTTGCTTATCAGAAGCCAGTTTTTAGAATGTATGCTCCCTCCATTTCCATTCTCCTCTTTAGAATAACCTCCTATTTAAAAATATTTGTACATTTGACTGTGTGATTTTAAAGGGAATGTGGCATGAAAGTCACTTTACCATGTGAAGGACTGCATACTTACAAAACTACTCTTTGTATTTTTCAGGATTTTCACAAGGGTTTGTTATGTTCTCTTTTGTTGAGGCAAGAAAGCACTTCTCTTTCACTTATTTTTTCCTAGGGCTGAAGATCCTGGCAACGGGACTGGCGTACTCCTCAAGTGAGTAGTCAGACTAGGGAGGTTCATCCCGACAGCTGGCTACCTAGGAGTAATTCTTTGTGGGGAGAAACCCTTATAGAGAAGGTTCACACATGTAGGAAATGTCATGCCCTTTCCCAGAACCATAACATTGCACATCTTAGATCCAGCTCTGTTCAGTGGTAACTATGGTAAATATTCACTTCCCTTCTTAACCCAGAACTAGAAACAGGCTTCAAAGCAAGTCTCCAAACACTGCTTCAGAGGGAACCTGGTTAACATAAAGCACTGTTAGTGTTGAAACAGATGTAATGCTAAACCCTGATTTAAGCAAATGTAGGAAGACATTGTACTTTAAGGGGGAAGAGGAAGGAGAGAACATGGTCCTAAAACTGGCTCCTAGTTTTCAAGCAAAAACCATTAAGGCTGTGCTAAACCAAGCACAGATAAATGAACTTTGTTTCTAACTCTGACCCAGTGATGATGCTCCCCTTTCCCACTCAAGCACATTCTCGGGCCTGTTCACATGTTCAGTGGTACTAAAGTATGCCAGGTAGGGAACTGAGGGTGACAAGTCCCCCAGTTTAATGTGTGGACAACTACATACAACTGTGGAATTGTTTGGGCAGACAAATGTAAATACAGAAAAGAATATCATGGTCTCAGAACTTACAATGGCAGCTTAAGAGTTTCATGAATATGGTCCATGAACCATCAAATGCCAAGCAGAGGATAAAGAAAACAAGTGAGTTGTTGGTTTGCACACCCAGCCATTATTGCTCTCAGGTTGTGGGCAGATGGTATCTCTTAAATAACAGGCATATTGTCAACCCTGGCTTATTTTCAACCCTGTTCCTGCACCTGTTGTTGAATGGACTATCTTTTCTAAGGCTGCAGCATTTCAGCATTGCAGCCTGTTTCAGCTGAGCACCAATGCTACTTTGAACACAGTGTTAAAGAAATATGCCAAGCATGTTGCACAGGTTGGCCCAACCATTCTGAAGTACAGTGTAGGAAGTTCAGGCCAGTTCTTCATCCCATGTGCAACCAACCCATCGGTTTGTGGTTTAATATGCAGAGACTAGTCATAAAACTAATACTAAGCTCCAAGTTAGGTAAGGGGTTTCTTGCAGAATCATGTCCCACTAGCAGCACAGTCATGGTTTGTCAGGCACGTGTCAGCCTCTCCCCCATGCAGTAGTCCTTAGGCACAACAGAACTTCTCTGAGTGTAAGCATTTCCTTTGCCTTTTAGTTCCATGAGTGCCTTAATTAGGTTTCACAAGGTAAAAACATTTAAAAGGTGCTAATATCACCATTTAGAGTAGAGGATAGGGAAGGAATACCACAATATATCTTCATGGAGTACTGGGGATTGTCAGAGTGAGAAAATACACTAGAATTTGTTGTATACTGTGATGCATAATTCGTTTTCCCACGTACATATTTCAACATCCTTTGGTGCTTATAGTAAAGGAAACTCAAAGGCAAAGTGAATAGTTTTTAAAAAGTCATGGTTGCAAATATAAATACGTAGGGTGAAATCTTATGCATGTTGAGATAGGAAGGAGTCCTACAATTCCCAGCATTCCCCAGCCAGCATGGAATATTAGCGGTAATCTGTCTTTATGGTCTAAACATGCACAAGATTATGCCCTTAGCTGGGATGGTAAAGACATTTTGTTCTGGTCACTAATTTAATTGTGTGGAAGGCCTCTGTTTGAAAGCATCAATGCTTTGTTGACTGGGAGATCCTCCCTGGTACCTTGTTTGCGGTAAGATAACATCACTGAAATCTGAGTTCCCTGCCCGCAAGGTGGTAGTTGATAATGCCCCCTATGAGTCATACTTGAAGTTAAATACTATACACCTTGATGATGGATTCCATATATTTTTGCTCCCCTTTCTGGTCCACCTCATTTTCAACATACATAAAACTGCAACACTTCACATAATCTATACAAGTTATCTGGGTGCAAGCAAAAAGGGAAAATGGCGAAACTATTCTGTTAAGTCTGCTGAGGAGTTGTTCAGTTGTTTACCAACTCATCTGGTGATGCAAAAACATGTCCATAATCCACAGCAAACAACCCAGTTTATACATATTTTTGGATTGGGGATCCATTTAAATTGAAATGGTAGCTGTGTGGGAATTCTTTCTGCCACGCCTGCATGATGCAGTTTGACATGAGGGACCTATATGTAGTATAACCCTAAGCCTAACTCCAACCCCAACCCACTTCTCCATCCAAAAGGGAGAAGACTGTAGGAACAGGATCGTAAGAGGAACCTGCTGGATCAGACCAAAGGTCTACCTTATCTGGTCTTCCCAGTGGGAAGCTCACAACCAAATCATGAATGCAATAGCACCCTTCTGGTCATGTTCCCCAGAAACTGATACTGAAAGGCACACTTCCTCTGATACTAGAGCAAATATGGAGCCATAATGATTAGTAGCAATTAATAGCCATGATGTGAAGAGATCATGCCTGTCTCATGGTCACTAAATGAGCTTTTTAGCTGAGTGGCCATGTAGACCTGGGTCTCCCTCCTCCTACTTACATACTCTCAGCACTATACCATGCTGGCCCTTGGTTTTACTCATGCAGCCATGTGCGCTGCTCTGGTGTCTGGTATTACCTTATGTGCAAGGAGGGAAGAGAATTTGCTCACAAGTAGCCCATGCAAAGAGGCTCCACAAGCCAGGTTAGTATATGAACTGGGTCTAACATCTGGACTTCAGTTTTCTATGAATGGATTTTTTAAAAATCATGTTGAATGGAAAAAAAGATGCACTAATGAAGTAGGAAAACATTATAAACTGTACCCTTGCTGTCAAAAAAGACTTCCGAGTCAGCTGCCATCTTGACATGAGGTTGCAACTCTTGTTATTGTACCATTTAGAGAGAGGGGGCATGGTTAACAGGCTGGAACCTCAAGTGGTGTTAATCAAGAAAAGATAAAATGTTTCATTTAAAAATGTTAGGAAGGTGTCTGATGGTGTTTGTGGGGCTAATCGGTTAACCTCTGTTTAAAGAACCTCCTCAGCTTGCTCCAAAGATGTCTTTTTCTGATTCTGGAGACTGGGGTCTTGATATTTCATACAGCTCCTGTGGGGTCTGAGAGCTTCTTCTCGAGGCTAATATCCTTAGTATCTCAGCAAGCTGTTTTTCTATATTGGTCATTTTTGTGTTTAAAGCTTTGATGTCCTCTTTCAGCTCGTGTTTCACTTCCAGCATGGTGGCCTGAAGAGTCTGTTCAGGGATAGGGTAGAAGGAATGCTTGACCTCTGCTAGGACGGGACTTCGGTCCTGAGGGCTTCTCGTCTCACCCACATTGTCCAAGCGCAGGTCACTTTTGGTGATGCCGCTGTCGCAAGAGTCTGTCTTCTTCAGGGTGGCCTCTCCTGCCGCTTTCGTCCTCTCCGGCAGCGTTTCCATGGACTCTGCTTTGGAAACTTTGTTCCAGTCTTCTCCCTTCGCACAGGCATCCTTGAATTTTGCCCAGCCTTTACGCTTGGGATAATCCCCAGCCGCTTTCCCGGCTGGGTAGTCTGAGGCAGGGGCTTGCAGTCTGGCCTGGTCAGATGCTCCAGACGTTGAAGCAGACTGATAGGCGATGGGCGTTGCAGGGCTTTCCCTGACAGTCACAATGCTGGCTTTAACGACCGTGCGTGAAGGATGGTCTCCCAAAACGTTGCCTTTCTCAACATCTAAGTCATCTCTGCCTCTTTCTGCTGCTAACCGGGCCTCCTTCTGCTGCCTAAATCTTTGAAAAAGCCGACGCACCGGGTGGTCAGGTGGCAGAACTAAAGGTGCTTCGTTCTTCCGTTTCATCCTCTCTTCTTCCTCTCTTTTGACGTCACTGATCTTCCGGAATACAATCTGCAGAAAGGAAACATCACACTAAGGGTTACAAAATGATACAATAAAATAAAACCCATTCCTCTCATTTGAAGTGATGATCTGTGTGCTCCATTATTCACATTATAACTGTGTCATCTCAGCTGGTTAATATTTGGATCAAAGTAGAATCTTTATATTACTCAGACTTTCCACATGTGAAGAATAAACAGTACAGTCATGAGCACAGTATTATAATATAATATACTCTCTCTACATAAACATATTGCACTTGCAGTGCCTGATATCTTTTCATTTATGGAACAGACTAGCAAATGGACCCAGCATCACATGGACTGGAATAGCGCATAGTCTGATACAGCAAAGCCTTCAAGCAAACTTAAGAAGCATCAGCGTTGGACATGTTGTACCTACCCCATCTGAGTGCATGTATGGCTTGCAAGGCTATGTGCTGGTTAGGGATTTCTTCCCCTAGTGCTGAAGGTGTTATGGCAGGCTTCAACTATGCAGACACATGTATTAAAATGAATGTGTTTTAAAAACAAAATTGCCCTAGAGCAGACCCCTTTAGTACTCACGTCTGGTTTGAGGAGTCTGGGTTTCACAATCTTGGTGCTAGGGGGCTGACAAACAGATCCACATCCTCTTTAATTATGATGGATAAAAACTAGTAGAATCAAAAACACACAGAATAGTAGAGTTGGAAGGAGCCATCAGGTCCAGGCCACTGCTCAGTACAGGACTCTAAATTAAACCATCCCTCACAGACAGAACTGTGCTTCCGGTGAAGAAGAACCTATCATCTCCTAGAATCATAGAATAGTAGAGTTGGAAGGGGCCATGAAGGCCATTGGGTCCAACCCCCTGCTGTTGCAGGACACCAATTTACACCATCCCACTCAGATGGCTGTCCAGTTTTGGTTTGGTTTGGTTTTGATATCTCTAGTGTGGGAATGCCCACCACCTCTTTAGGAAGCTGGTTCCACTGTTGTATTATCTGACATTGAGGATACTTTTCCTGATGATAGCTGATTTGTTGTTGTATTGTGCGAAAAGTCAGGAATTTTCCCCTGATGTTCAGCTAGAATCTGGCCTTCTGTAACTTGAGCCCAGTATTTCATGTCATGTGCTCTGTGATGATCAAGAAGAGATTCTGCCTCTCCACTGTGTGAAAACCTTTCAAGTAGTTGAAGAGTGCCAACATATTCCCTCACAGTGTTCTCAAGGGTAAACATGCCCAATTCTTCCAGTCTTCCCTCATAAGACCTTGTTTCTAGTACCGGCATCATCTTTGTTGCCCTCTTCTGAACCTTTCCTAGTTTGTCTACATCTTTCTTAAACTGTAGTACCCAGAACTGGGTAAAATACTCGAGATGAGGCATAAACAGTGCTGAGTAGAACCATTCACCTCCAGCATTAAGTCATAATCACTATTAAGCACATGGACAGAGATGAGAATGGCCCTGCATTAGGTGGGGGAAGTTAGAGATAGGCAGAAATTAGTGTTTGGATATTGTGTTGGCCCTAGCTGGGCTATGCTTGAAGAAGTGACATGTTTAGGCTCATCCATCACTGCACACAGGCTCATCAATCCAGGCCTCATGGGTTCCTCATTCCCGTCAAGCTTCTCTGGCCAGGTTCTTCACCACCAATATGGAGTAGGGCCTGCAAGGCCAATGATGCAGTTCACCTGGACTGCCTCTCTTACAGGAACCACGCTTTCCTAACTGTGACCAGCATTAGCATGGAACATGCTCTGTGACCTGGCTGTTGTGTGTGGTCAGCACTTCCACAGGCTGCCTCCAGAATGGGAAGCTTCACCATGGGAAACAGACTTTTAAAAACATATGGCTGATCTCTCCATGTATCTCAGACCCCAGACTGTACTGGGCAGCTTCTGTTCCAACCCTCCTGCTTTACACATGGCCAGGGACTTCTGGCCCTTCCCATCTACCCACTCTCTCTACTATTAAGAGCCTTAGTCTGATGCTTTTTTGCCTCCCCATAATATCAATTGCTGAACTTCCTTCCAAGACCGCATCACACCTGAGCAAAAGAAGCACATTTATCAAGCTAGTAGCGTTGAGACAAGCCCCCTATAAGACCAGCTCAGATCAGGAGATGATAACACCAGTCTTTGCCAGGCAGGCACTGAATAAACATTCCCCTAAACCTCAAAGTCTCAGTGGGATTAGGACAACTGGTTTTCTGTAAGACCATCTAATAAAATACTAGTAATTCAGTAGGAAAAACACTTCACCTTATAATTGTTAATTAAAAACAAACAAACAAACAAACAAACAGGCGAAGCAAGCAAATAAATATCCACCCAGATGTCAAAGAGGCATCTATATTAAGACAGTTCTAGAACACACACACAATAATAAGATGTTATGCTTCCCTCAGTGATGCTAAATCTACTTGATATTCTCTTCAACTCTGGGCAAGCACGCAAACAAATAGCTTTGTTAATTTCTGCTCTTCAGAGAAGTGTGGAGCTTGGCTGTCAGAAAATAATACAAAAGCTTGCCAAATGGGAAATTAGAGACATTTCATTTTCACATGCTCTTGTTTTCACATATCAACAAGGATACCACATGTAAAATGGCAATGGCATAAGATACATTGTGGATTCTGGAGAGATAGCAGGCTGAGGCTTCATATTCAAGAGGTATCTGGAAGCATTCATTTCCATCCACACACAGGAAGAATAAAGCCTACATCCCTCTAGTGTAACTATTTGTCTACAAAATGACTTCAGTTGAGCTAATGTTCATCATGACTTAATCCCATAGGAACTAATAGAAGTCCTTCACTGCAACTTAGCTTGTTTCAGTCTATTGGATGCTACTGCAAACACTGACCTGCACAGATATCGCTATCACAGGCATTGCCCATATGGAGGAAATAGCGATGTATGGCAGTTTCATTCTTCTCTGCAAATCATGAGAACGTGTCCCACTTACAATACCAAACATGAATGTAAGCAGGAATGCATTTGTACTTTGTTTTAAGAAATGTTTGCAAATTCCTGAATTTCTGATCCTGTTACATAATGGGGCACTTTGAAATGAATGTTTTTCAAACAAACAAAGAAAGCATACTTCCCCAGTTTAGTGAATGGGAGAAAGGTGTGCACTTTTTGAAAAAGACACATGTTCTATCTTTAATGCAGAATGATCTCCATTCACTGTTTTAACTGAGATTTAGAGCTGTGTCCCCTCTGTGGTATTGCTTCCATCAATCAATCAATGCACATTGCAGTCTGCAGAATGCAAAAGGAGGGGCCCTTGAGGAGTTTACAGTTTAAAATTCAACATGGAGAGGAGAGAGGAAAGAATATGTGTTCAGTTCATTTCAGTAAGTGGTGAGGGTTAAGCCAACACCTTCATAGAAAAGGTGGTTTGAAAAGAAAGGAGAGAATTAGCATAAGTAATCTGGGGAGATCTGACATATTTAATGGACACCAAGGGATGACTATAATGTCATTTAAGGGAACAGAAGACAAGATGATAGAGAATGATGAAACTTTTAGCAAAAGGCAATTCTGCCTTGGCTGAATCAAACTTTCTTTAGGAGAAATTATGGGGCCATCCAAAAGGCAAGGTCAAAACCAGGCAAATGTTCAAGTGCAATGGCTTCTGTCTAGGTTTCAGATCAAGCTAATGCAGGAGCAGTCAAGATATAAGCAAAAACTCCAAGCATATGCAGTTCAGAAGCAGAGCCAAGCAGAAGTCCAAGGGTCTGTAACATGGATGGTCAATCACAAGACAAGGTCCAGAAAACATAGAAACAGAGGGAGTCAGAAGGGGCCTTCCAGCCATCTAGTCTGACTTCCGGCATTAGCTGGCTCTGCTCACGACATGCCCACCATGTGCATGTCCGGCCTATCTATAGAAACATAGAAACAGAGCGAGGAAACAAAACAAGGAACAAGGCACTAAAGCTGAAAGACAGAAGTGTATTACCTAGGCTTAAACTGAAGGCTTTTATCTCCAGAGCCCCCTGAGCTCCACCCAGGGCTCAGCCTCTCTGGCAAGAGTCCTGTGGATGAGGAGCTATCTCTTGAAAGGGTTCTTTTGTAACTGAGTACTGGTCTGAGGGCCAGGAGGTTGCACAGCTTTTCTCCCACAAGGGCCCAGCCCTCCTGGTCTTCTGACATTGGCTGATACGGGGTGATCTTGATCTCAGACAGCTGTAGCTCTCTTTTTCTCAGGAAGATTCCTTCAGTGGGGATGTGGCAGGGTGCTCATTTCAGACTTGTGTTAATGTTCCTGCAAAATGTAAAGCCACGACTGTCCCTCTGGTGTAAGGACAGGTTGTGAGTTCGATTCCCTCCTTCTTGCTTTCAAAGGACAGTCCTTTTTCATAAAAGCATTTTATTTCCAATGCACAGCCAGCAAGCTAACAGGCAGCAAAAGAAGAGTCCAGAAACTAGAAACTACTTCCAACCCCACCCCCGTTTCAGAAACCCTGGGCTCCACCCCTCTGGCTGAGCCCCTCTGGAAAAGGGCTAGCCTCCTAGATCTACACAGGCCTCCTCTCCCAGTGCCATGTCCTGGGGTCAGGGACCAAACCAAGCTCCTCTTGCTCCTCTCCCATGTCACCTCCCTGCACTTCCAAACCCTGTCTGTTCCAAGGTCTGCCTGAACACCTGGAGACAGTGGCCTTGAGATAACCTCCCTCTCCTCTGTCATCCCTATGGTCACACTCCTCATTTCCCAGCCCTCCGGTCCTCATCCCTTCCCAGAGTTGGTGCCACCCTGGCCCTGGGAAGCAGGCCAAGAATAGCTGCCTCTTTCATTCCCAACAGGCCAGGGCCAACTTCTCAAGAGAACTATCAGCACTTTTAGTGCCTGCTTCAGCAGTCACCTGTACAGGGATTTATTGCTGTAAAAGTGCAACAGAACTCCTGTATCCACTGGCTCGGTTACCACGCTTTCAGTTAACTGCAGTTGACCTCTGCCAGAAAGAGAAGTCATAAAGTGCAGTACAGTGCCAAAGTAAGTCTTAAAGTGCTGAGGTAAGAATGAGTGAAATTGGGGCAAAGAAATGTATACAGTTTATTGAGTTTATTTTGAGCATATAGTTTATCTGACTTTATTTTGTAGCTTGCTGCTTGCCGCCCGCAGGCACCCACTTGCCTGTTGCTGACTGCTGTTACTCTCTATGGGCACCCACTTGCTATTATGCGGTATACTGTATAGTGTTTGCTATTATCTGTGGTTTCAGGCATCCACTGGGGGGTTTGGACCCGATCCAGGCAGATATGGGGGTCCTGCTGTATAACAGCTGGCCAGTTTGGCACCCTGTTTCCAGCAGTCATGAGCCAATTGTCTTTGGAAACTAAGCAGAGGATGAAAGCACCAGATCCCAGCTGCTGTTCATTTGCCTCTGCTGCATCTTGTGTACCGAAGCCTTCTGCTTCTGAATTGAAGAGCATTTGGGGTGAGGGTGGAGACATGTTCAACCAATTCCCCCCTGTATTGAACACTTTTAGAAAGTAAAACTTGCTGATGCACTGTCACTTTTTTGTGGAAGTGAATAACTTTTAAAAATGGAATTTATGGAAGTCCAAATACTGATTATCCACTGTGTGAAAATAACATTCTTTTGTTCTGAACCTGCTGGTGCTATTAGGCTCTGACCTTGGGACTTAAGTCCAGTGCCCTGCAACCTGCTGGGGGAGGGGGCACATGAACCCAAAGATTGGCATGTGAAGCAGTGGCAGCAAATTGCCTAACAGAAGTATTCTGGAGCTCATGTGGGCAGATACAGTCTTTCCCTTTCCCCTTCCCCTTTCCCTTTTCCAAAGCATAGCTAGGCATATATACCATTAGAGATATGCATTCTTCTTCTTTTAACTTTAAAAATATGCTATCCTTTTCTACAAGAGAACAAAGCTTATTGCCATGTAAATGTGCATAGCACCAGGACACCACAAGTAAGCCTCATTTTAATGAAAATGCTATCTATGATTGCAGAAAGTTTAAAATGTAAAAACTGAAAATGCTCAGACTCTCTCTCTCCTCTTCCCTCCCTCCCTCAGGTTGGCAAAGTGTTTGCTGTAACACATCCAAAATGTAGACACATGGAATGGTTACAGTATGAGTGAGAAGCGAAATGTAAATTGCGTGCCTCAAGCCCACCCACAGAACTATGATGTTCAGGGACCAAGCCACTGTCGGAACATGCTGTTGTTCCCTTTCTCTGGGCAATCCTATTTTTTATATTATGAGAGAGGAAGATATTGCTCTTTCTGCCCCTCCCCACCACACCATTCTTAATTCCATAAACTTATATCATGTTGCTTTTTATGCTTTATTTCTAACCAGAATCACTCCAGTGCTTTAATCTTTCCTCTTAGCAAAGGTGCTTGAATCCCTCAGTCCTTTTCCAAATGTTATGATAACCTTTTCTGAGATGTGCTCTGGTATCTTTTATATTCAGACAAATATGACACTCTGTATATTTTGACTGCAATGCCGTGCAATGCACAGCACGTCTGTTGCATTCCAAAAGGTTCTCTCTTTTCACATTTTATGTTACTAGTATTGAAAGGGTGAGCTTATGACCTCCTAAAACTCCCATTAGTGCCAGCGTCATCAACCTCCATTCCCATAGCTCATCTGCATTTTATTACTATATACAGAATATATAGAGTAATTAGCAACCAAGATGGCTGAAGAAGCATAAAAATATTTAGGAAAGGGCAGATTAAACCATATGGTTGCAATCCTATGTGTACAAACAGACATGGAAATGCTCACATGGATGAGCCAGCCTTCTTTTTCCACGGGTGGCCTTTTCAGTGTTACTAAAAAAACATAATCTTGCAATATTTTTGTGCCTTGTGAATAAGGTGGCAATTTATTCATCGCCCCCAGAAAAGAAATGCATCACCACAAAAAGAGGGTGTGCATTTGTGTAAAATTTCCTTAGGTTCATTTTGTGCATTCATGCATGTTTAGACATCATTAATATGATTTAAATAGAAATACAGTTTCATAATGGGAAAGGTTGTGACCAGGTAACTAGTGTCCCTACTTGCCAGGCCCTGTTGGCAAGTGCGAAGTCGTGGTGGGAAGCTTCAAGGCTGCACTGCTCTCCCAACTCATGGCTCATTCTTTCAGTGGGTCTAAACTGGAGATGCCTTCAGATAAGAGAAAACCTTCAAATACAAGGTAGTCCTCTACCAGCCCTCTGTAAAAGTCGACACATGGCCTGCTTACTTGCAAAGCAATCCTCTAATGCACATTAGTTCTCTATTGTGTAGATAATTCCAGAACAGCTGATATGCATGCTGTGGTTGCCCACAACAGATTGAAGTTATGTTCCTAAATACACCTGGAGTGATGAATGCCCCACTGAAGATAGTGGAATTTAATAAATATGCACCGGATTGCACTACACAAATTTAGCAACTGACCATTTAGTATAACCGGGGCCAGCACAGGATATTTTGCTGGCTGAGCAGAGAAACTCAATCTCCGCTGTCTCATCCCATGTTCAGATCCAAATGGAAAGGGAGCCGACGCTTTCTTCAGCTTTGACAGCTGGGCAGTTATTGCCCGTGACACCTGAAGGCAACAGGCCCCATTAGAGACCCCAGGACAGGCTGCTTGCTGCACACCTTGCTGCCCCCTGCCAACTGGAGCGCAACCCATATCCCTGCCTCCAATCCCTGAACTTCTTGGGACCAGGACACCTGAGAGAGCACCTTCTCCTTTACCAACCTGTCCAGTCACTGAGGTCACTGGAGGACATTCTCTTGATAGCCCCACTCAGACCAAAAGCCCAGCTGGTATCCACCAGGAGAGGAACCTTCAGTGTGACAGCTAGTTGTTTCCAGCACCAGCTGAAACATCTCTGCTCTGGAAAGCCTTTTCTGCTGCCCAGCCATGGTTCTAATGTCACCTTGCTTTGAATATATTATTTTTATTCTTTGCTGTGCTTTAGCTTTTGCTGTTTGCTGCTCTGGGATCTCCCAGGATATGGAACAGTATATAAACTGTCAATAAATGAACAATAATAAATAAACCTGGGGCAACCACCTCATTTTCCTGACTGAAGGGCTGGTTCTCATTACAGCATGTGCTTTCCTGGCTCAAAACAAATGTGTTAAGTCGTAAAAGGCACCACAACACTTTTGTCATGTTGTGTTAGCAGCAGCTTCTTTTTATAATTTAAGCAGCTGCGTTCTTTTTCATAGACAATGTAAAGGCCAGTGGTCCTTGAGTTAGATTAAAGTAACTAATGTATATGCATTAGTTAAAAATAAATATTCACTTCTTAGTTCCCCTAGCTATGCCTTCCATGAATATTATCATTATTAGCAAGCATGTTGCATCTTGTTTATTTCCATCGAAATTTGAAATGGACAAAAAATGTGAAGTTCAGTCCATGTGGACCTTGTATGTGGCTTTAATAATGTTTCTTGCCCAAGGCAGAACTGTTCAACCCACTGGAGTTGATACTTGACTACTTGACACAAAGTAATATTTTGGTACTAAATTTCTTTGCCTTCATAATGAGCAGTTAATTGGTACATCTGAGAGAAAGAAATCCTTGTGGCATACAGAGTTTTTGGTAATTAAAACATTGCATATTTATATTACACTTGAGTGTCAGCATATTTGGATCCTATACTCAAAGTAAGATATGTGAATTTTTCCTCTAACATCACACATTTGTTCTTTTTCAAATATTTACAGGTCAGTTAACAGTGGGGTTTCTCTCTTGAAAAGGTTTGTGTAATGTGTAGCAGCTCTTTCCTATGGTTTAAAGAGCTGTGCTGGTTAAGGAAGTTTACAGAGAACTGCTTAATCAACAAAATGGCCTGTATGGCACCTTAAAGACAAACATATTTATTATGGAAGAAGTTTTCCTGGACTAGTGTTTCCTTCATCAGATGAAGGAAGCCCTAATTTCTCTTGATAGATAATATAAATGCGTGTTTATAAAGCAGGAGCAGGGAGAAATGAAAAGCTGGGCCAAATGGCAGTGAAATATCAAAAGTATCATCTGAAATATCAAACACACACACACACACACACACACACACACACACACACGTACATTTATGGCAAAGTGACCAATCTCACCAGTAACCAGGGGTAAAATGGTGGTCTTAACATTTCAAAGGCTGTCACAAACAGGAAGGTCAAGATCTCTTCTTGTTGATAACAGAGTGTAGGACATGGAATAATCAATTCAAACTGCGATAACCCAGATTCAGGCTAGATATCAGGAAAAGCTTCCTCACTGTGAGAGCAATACAACAGTGGAACGAGCTGCTTAGAGAGCTGGTGGGCTCTCCCACACTAGAGACATTCAGAAATAAACCAGACAGCCATCTGAGTGGGGTAGTGTAACTTGGTGTCTTGCAACAGCAGGGGGTTGGACCTGATGGCCTTCATGGCCCCTTCCAACTCTACTCTTCTATCATTCTATAGTGGAATAGAAAGCCATTATCTTTACTTGATGTCTGAACAGACAGAATTAAACTTGAAAATTTCTTATTCAACAATTTCACACTGGAATTTCATTTAGAGTTGTCTCTCTTTAAATAATAGCAGTTTTCAGATCAGCAGACCCTGCCCTGGGAGACTGAAATGTCTACTACCACTGATTTCTGGTGTCTGGATTCTGTCAGTTGTTTCCTTTTGAAGAGATTGACTTGTTTGTTCTATACAGAAAATAGAAGAGCATTTCTGGCAGCACACAGTATATCTCACATTGGAAGAGGAGCTAGTGAGCCTCTGACGCTGTGGCTAATATTGTTACATCCTACTAGAGCTGACAGAATGGATATGGGAGAAGAGTTAGCATCTGAGTTTGTTGCCAAGTCCAGCCTCTGTGTTTATATATCTGTTATAGGAACAGTATGCTGCAGGTAAATAGTAATTTTAGATAGGGGGGCAGGGTCTAACTATGAGCAAATACAGGTCTATGACCTTTGGAAAGTTACATTGGCCATACATTTTTAACCCTTTGTAAACATTTGCATTATTTTTTCAGCTTATCTCAGGCCTTTTCTTGTAGATTCTTAGGCTATGGATAGAACAAGGGCAAAGCTATTAAGCAGAAGGATTGGTTCTCAACGAATATGAAAATTGTGCATCTATGGATCATCAGAAAGAGGCCTTAATTCAGAAGGCAACCCAGCTGAAACTAGTCACTAGAAGCACCATCTTATGGGTGGCAAGCCTTAAGGGAAATGCCACCAAAATCTGACACAGGAGCCATCAACACCCAACTCAAATTCCAAGAAAGAAACCTATCAATGGTAGGAAGGTTCAATAAGTATGCCCCTTAAGAAACTTTTTCACATTCATATACTGCCAAGTAATTGACACTAACTTCAGGAAGAAGGCTTGTTTCTTGGCTACCTTTTTGAACTTTGTATGATTATGTTGACAGATCTTCCAATTTTTTTCACCTGGGACAACTCTATTGCCTCACAATGGCTGGGGCTCTGGCCATTGAAGATGGAGGATCTTAAAGTCTCTTGTGTCTTCTGTTTTTGCTCCTCCTTTTTGGAGGTAGCTAATGCCTTCTTTTTATCCTTAGTTCCCACCAGAATGAGTACAAGGGTTTCTTCAAAATGTTTGGGTTCCACAAAGATGAAACAGAGAAAGGGTGCTGACTCTATTCTTTTTTATTTTAATCCTCTAAAAGAACTATGATGAGTTCAACCAGAATGCTAGGTGCAAGCTTCTTACTTCAAGAAGTCCTCAGGTGTTCATGGTCCCTAAAAACAATACCATCACTCCTGTTGAATGCCCCAAATGTTGCAGCAAATGCAGGGCAACTGAGAAACAAGAAAGGTATCATCACAGAGTAGCACCAAAGTTTCCAGAAGCACATAAATATTTAGGAGAAACAAGCTATGGGCAACACTGCCCCAGAATTAAGCCATTGAGGACTGAACATGCTCACCGGCATAGAGAATTGGTGTGGGCTGCAGACTGAAGGAAGGAAAAATGGAACATCCTGGAAGAGGCCATGGCTAGCTGACTGAAACTCAACTGAAGTGCAATGCAATTCTTTGCTGCTGGTTCTGCTTGTTATTTTCTATTTCCTACTATTATCCTTCCTATCATTTTTTTGGCTGTTCCTACCCTCTTTGTGCCCAAAATTCTAATTCTTTTATCTTCCAAACTTTATCTTATTTATTTATTTTCCAATTTATATCCTGCCTTTTTCCTACAAAGGGCTCAAGGCAGCTTACATCCTCCTCCTCCTCCATCTTATCCCCACAACAACAACCCTGTGAGGTAGGTTGGGCTGAGAGTCTGTAACAGGCCCAAAGTCACCCAGTTGGCTCCATGGCTGAGCGGGGACGAGAACCCAGATCGCCTGAGTCCCAGTCCCATGCTCTTAACCACTACGCCACACTGGCTCTCACACTTATAATTCCAACACACGTTTTATATCTCTTTCTCATCTCCATTCAATTCCCAAACCCTTCTCCTTTAGTTTTGGGCCAGCCTTGCTGTCTCATGGAGAGATCCAGAAAATTGAGAGATCAGGGGAGGGGGGGAGGGAGGGAGGAATGGAAGGGGGGGGGGAGAGGGCGGGCGCGGGCAAGGGGGGGAGGGGGGGGAGAGAGAGGGGGGGGGGGGGGGAGGGAGGGGGAGGGATTGATTGAATGAAGTCAGGCAAAGTTTGACAAAGAAGTTTGACAAAGATGAGAATGATGTAATCTGGAGGCATATCATATGACAATGTGGTTGTCTGAAAAGTGAACAGGAAAAAATGTCTGGAAGGGAAAGGACCAAGCAGTCTCTCTCCTCACCATTCTGATGTTCTCCCATTGTCATGGAGACTACATTTTGAAGAAATAAAATTTGGAAAGATGTATATGTAATTAGGCCCAAGTGACCAGTCATGGAAAAAATAGAGGTGTGTAAAAGCAAAACTGGGAATGGGCGACTCCTTTGGTACCAGCCATTCAGATTTCCAAACTTTTATAAAAAGCACAGTCCCATCAGTATAATATGTGGATTCAGATCTCTTATTTCTCCAGAATGAGTCTTGATATACTGATTTATATACTGAATACTGTAAAACCCTAGAGGTTTGAATGAGAAATTGGAACTCTCTTTTTTCTGTAGAACCAAGACGGGTAATAGTCTCAGAGCCCAGGTTATTAGACAACAGTTTTATCCAATTTTTGGGTGGTATGTGTTTAGGGACACATGAGAGATTCAGTTCAGTTCCGGATTCATCTTGTTTGCAGCTTCTCTTCCTAACATGGAGCTGGAAGTAACCTGCATTGAAACTCCAATCATTTCCAAGCCTGTAGTATGACTTGCCAACCTCCCAAATCCATTCAAAAGCACTGGTACATTTGAACACTGCTCATGGAAAAATGTGTACTTTAGAAATATATGCATGAAGACACTTTAATCGTGAGAAGAATGCATACATTTCAAATAGGTGCACAGCTGATGTGTGGGAAAATATGCATTAAGATATGCATAGATTTTCATGCAAGATCCCTCCATCTAAAAGCTCACTTTCCAGTATGGACTCAAATTGGAACAAGCTTTGAGATAGAATTTGGAGAACTTTAACAAGCTTGAGTTTTGATGGTCTGCACATCACTATATGTGGCTTACAGTGCAACTCCCTGAACTCAGAGAATTATAGGCATTCTTTAGGCAGGAGATGTATAAAGGTGAATGTTGCTTTTGTGTTCCTCCTACCGTGCAAAGCATTCCAATGGTTGATTCTGGCCTTGAAGCATAAGGAAAGGGGGGTGAAGGCACCATCAGGATACCTCACATCATATCTGGTCTTCCTTGCTCCTCAGAACATCCACTCAGCATCTTCTTCAAGGTCATGTTTAGTCTTTGAGATGCAACCAGTGTGGTTCTTTCCATGCTTGCTGCAAGGGCGGGGGCACTCTGATCCAAGGGCCCCAGATGCAAACACAGAGCAAGTTTCTGAAGTCAGAGCTGGGTCTGCGAATAATCCTGCAGTTCTCTAGATGCTGCCAAACAGGCATAGAATCGCACTGTTTGCACACGAATTGATGCACAAGTGTGAGGTTTTCACACATTAGATTATTCATAATTAGTAACTTACTGTGAAGAACTCTTTCCATCACATGTTTTCTTTTGATCCATTTGCTAAAGTGGCCAGGTGCCCTACTTTGTAGAGTCCTCTATAGGAACTGCCAAGGGAGACTCTTCTATTTGAAGCTGTCTGCTATTGGATGGGCCATCCAATCCACAGGTAAAGTATTATAAGGAAAGAAAGCAAGTGGCCCATCAAAGGTTAACACCTGGTTGCATACTGAGGTGCTCAGAGGTCACTAGGCCAGTCTTCTCCAATCTGAAGGTGAGACGTGTTGCATTTTTATGTAAAGAATGGCTATTATTTCTAAATCAGCACCTAGACATATAGGTTTGCACATTCATGTTACGCAGATTGGAATCCTCTTATTTGAAGATGCCATTCCTCTTGTTTGGCGATGCAGCCTACCATGTGCACAGCTCAGCCTGTGAGTTCCTGAGAATTTCCTGAAATACCTGAACCTTCATCTTTTGCAGTTTATTACAGTCTCTGGTTTCAGCTTGCATATTCCAGTTGTTAGTAATGGCTCAGTTAAAAGCCTTCTGATTAAAATATTTTTAAGAGGAAAATACAACAGATCCTAGTCTCAGTTGCATTAGCTCCTCCCCGTCAAATAACATTTATTCCTCCATGGGGATATCGTTTAGCTTGCATCCATTCTCTGACACAAGCTCCTGGCACAAGAACCACATTGTAGTCAAAGGCTGAAGCCATTATAAGGTTGGAAATAGCTACACCAGATGTATTATTTATACCTTCACTTTAAAGTATGTATTATGCACTGCCTCCAACCCAGCAGCCTCCTGAAGCAGCGAGCACATAATGGACTGTGGGAAAGGTAGCCTAGAGCAAGAGCTATTAACACCTCTGAGCTTTTGGTCCCCTAGGATGAAAAAGATGTGGGCTTGCAACAGAGCGATTACCTGACTCACTTACCACTAGTCTCGCTGAGAAAGCAACATTTATCTAAATTAAGATAATTTCTAAGCTCATTTACTCATCCGCATATGGAATATGGTTTTGTTCAAGTTTTGCTTTCTCAGTTGTACTTCAGGCTAAGCCTGTGATTTTCAGACTACCTGCTAAGAATATAGGAGGAAGCATGGCTCTTTAGTGCGGCATTTGCTTTACATTCCGGAAAGTCTCCAGTTCAATCTTTGGCTTCTGTGGTTTAAAACAAAAACGGGGGCCAAGTGTGTACTGCCAAAATTGGTAGGTGGGCATTGTCAAAAAAGAGGACCAGAGAGGGCGCAAATTTATTTATTTATTTTAATTGTTTCTGTACCGTCTGTATTTCCATAGAAAATCTCTTGATGGTTTACAACATTAAAAACTTCAAAACAATCATTACTTGATTAAAATAGAATTAAATCAAATATATATTAAAATTAACAATTAAAATACTAGTTAAATAAAAAGGTCTTGGTCTGGCACTGGAAATAATAGAGTTGGCGCCAAACAGACCTCTCTGAGTAACTGAGACGCCACCACTGGGAAGGCTCTTCTTGTAGTGGCCCTCCTCACCTTCTTTATGGAGGTCTCCTGGAGAAGGACCTCCATAGAATAACTTAAGGACTGGGCAGATGTATATGGAAGGAAGCATTCCTTTAGATAACCAGGCCCTTAACCATTTAGAGCTATATATGTTATTGTCAACTCCTTAAATCAGGCCCAGATTTCAATCAGTAGTCAGTGCAGATGGTACAGGGTTGGTGTTATATGGTCACATCTGCTGGCCCTTCTCAATAGCCTGGCTGCTCTGTTTTGTATCAGTTGAAGTATTCAGATGGTCTTTAAGGGTAGCTCCATGTAAAGTGGGCTGCAATAGTCCAATCTACATAACATCTGCATATGCTAGGTTTCAGGTCTAAATGGAAGTTATTGTAATTTAAATAGAAATGCAGCGCATCTCACCAGAGTGTGGAAGACTGTGATGAGCCAAAGTATGCTTTGCTCAGTCCGCTGACCAGTTATGACTGATGGGCAACTACAAGGCCCAGCTGTTACTTCAGATGGTGCTTGATCTTTATACTGGACAAGTACTGGACTGCCTTTCAAACAGAGGATGCCTTCCAATCCTGAAAAGTCCAGGTTCAGGTCATATGGAAAACCTGCATGGATACAGGAGGCTCTCCCCTTCAGAGAGTTGCCTCCACAAGCTGAAGGCGATGGATTTGATGAGGGAGAGGGCCAGGGCTGGACCACTTCTCCTCATTTGTTTGCCCTATTCAGTTTCAGAAGACCAGAATAGGGTTAAAATGTATACAATGTTCCAGGCTTATTCAGACATTTATTCTACTTTAAATGGATGCATATGAGAGAAGAGCAGTACCATACTGACATGACCCATCCATACCTGCCTTCATTAAACTATCTGCTGTACTCACAGGGCATCACTATGGACATTCCAATGGATGAAGAGATTTCAGAGTGTCACGGAGCCTGCAATATCCCTCCCCTCACTACCACCACAACAGGTATTCATTCTGCACAAAATGCCTGAGATCGCTTCAGGTATGTTTACCACACATGGCTGCTTACACTGCAGAAAAGCTGTTAATCTGCTGGCAGAGACGTCAGTAGGACAGAATTCTCTTTTTATCATACACCTTTTATGTTGCACCCAAGCTTTCTAATCATGTTTATTAATATTCTGCTTCTTTCAGATCTTGAAAAATTTCCTCATTCATTTGATGAATTCTGAACTCTGCAATGAGTCTGTGAGAAAAGGCATCAAGATTATTCAAATCAGGGTTAAAGCACTTAACTAGGACCACAGACTAGGGAGAACACTAAGTTGGAATGGCCAAAGTATTAATTGATCTTTTAAATTCATAGTGGCATGGTTGGCTTCCAGTATTTTAGGGTGACTCAGTCTGTACAGACATTGATAAGAGGATTTAAAGCATGAGTTTGATATTTGGAGAATCCAACTGTGTCTATATTTGGGTAATCCAATGGGTTGTGGTGGTACTTTTGCGGCAGATTGCTTACTGTACAGGTGACATATTATTGCCATTGGGCACTCCTGCATTCAATTTTACCTGAAAAGTTCCAAGATGGAGCAGAATTTCAGAAGTGGTGGTGGTGGTATATGTGTTTGTGTGTAGGAAATGAACTCCCTCAATATGGAAATGCCTGGGACATAATCAGCTTAGCTTTCTCTCTTCCACCTCTGCATTTCAACTTGGCTTGTAATGGCTCAGCACCAGGCCTTCCATCTGCCAGTTGACCTTCTCTACTCTTTCTCACCCCACCAAATCAGGGAAGGGAGAGAATACATTGTTGCTTAGTCTGCAGCCAAAAGCTCTTCATTTCATAATATTAAACAAACACATTCACAACTAGAACACCACACATTCACAACTAGAACTAGTCTCACTAATTTCCATTCTGGAAAGTGAGCAGGTGACCATGTCCACCATGTCAGTGATTTTATGAATGAGTGAACCCTTTCCATGAAAGCCAATTTGTCAGAGTACCCACAGCACTCAGCATTTTCAAATTTGCCTCTCACCCAAAAGGTTTGGGAGCTTTTGTTCTAAGCTGTACTTCCTTTGCTGGTGTGAATGCCAGGAAAAGGGGTGTCTGTATGTTCTTCCTAACTCATTAAAAAGAGAAAATGAATAAAAAAACAAACTTTGCCCAGAGTTAAGTTGACGGCTGCAATATCAGGTGCTACCTCTGCTATAAATATTTTTTCTGCACACTTTGACATCTTGGGGAAAAGTAGCTTTAATTTTGCTTTCAATCCTTCCCACTTGCCCTAAGAATTCTCCAAGGAGGCTTAGGAAGTCTTACCCAGTTCCGAATTGAGTGAGTTCTAGAAGAACAGCACATTTTTTACAGTCTTAACAATAATTTTATACTGGCATTGAAGGCTTTTATACCTGTTTTATAGCTTGTATTTCTACTAGAAAATCAAGAAAGGTTAAAATAGGGTGCCCAGTGGTTTGTTATCCAACCACTGTTCAGATCCATACCTGTTTAACTTTGCAATTATCAAAAGACTGGTATTCCCAAGCCAGTTATGAGTTCAGATCAGCATTCCTATAACAATTTAAGCTGAAATGGCCCTCCTATATTACCACCTCATTTTCAGGCAGCAAATTGTATATGTGCATGCTTTCATTGATTTTCAGTAGATGAAGGAGCTGAATTTACTGGTGGGGGTGCTCCTTGAGTCTGCAGTTCCCTAGGATGAGGGGAGGAAGCAATGCCTTAACTATGGCTATGCAGAGCAAAGCAAAGAGTCCTCCAGATAATGGAACCACCAGCACTATAGAATCTTCAGTTTTAGGCTCAGTTTGGGTTCAGCCTTGAATAATATTGTCCTTTAGGTATAAGGACGGTGTGTATTTGTCTACATTTGTGCTTTAGCAACTCAAACTCAGTTCATTTATTAAAGAAAGAGAGAAGCAAGATCATACAGGATCCAAGGAGTCCCCTGGGTCTCCTCTAGTCCTTTTCTTAGCATCTAAGTTGTCTTTGCGTGGTGAAGCATTCAATCATGTCCTTTAGAGTGTACTCTGTGGTAGCACCACATCAGGCAATAGAAATCCTGAGGATTAAGGATAAGTCTTCAGTTTAAGGCATACATAAAAATATTTCTGTCAGTAATTCTGTATCAGACCAGAAGATCTGAACATGTAACACTGATTCTGGCCTACTTGCAATGATTGCCTGTATGCTTCCAAGTCAGAATCAAGGTGTTCATCTCAATCAATAAATGCTTACACATCTTGGGACCACAATACCTATCAGAGCACCTCTCCCTATCAAAACCTACATGGATACTATAGTCAACATCTGAGGTCTTCCTCTGAGAGCTACCTCTGATAAAGAATTGGTTGAAAGCAGGTCTTCTAAGTTGTGGCACCCCACTTGCGGAATGAGCTTCCCATAGACTCCTACCTGGTACCAACACCATTATCTTTTAGGCACCAGGTTAAGACTACCCTCTATGCAATAGCATCTGATGGCACTTACTGGCATTTGAGGGCCTTATGTCTGCAGTTGTCTAGTTTATTAAATGTACTGAATGCCTTTCATACTCAAATGATTTTAAAGTTTTGTTTTCAAAGTTGATTTGAATTTTATACTGGTTTTATTATCTGTATTGTGTTCTTTCTTTCTTTCTTTCTTTCTTTCTTTTTTTTTTTTTTTTTGGAAATATGGTTAACTGCCTGGAGAACATCAGCTAATGGGAGACATATAAATGAACTAAATAAATAAATAAATAAATAAATAAAATTTGACATGACCCAGACATTTTCCAAAATTTGGAAAATTTACCTTGTAAATAGTTGTCTTGGTTCAGTGTATTATGTTTTCTGTTTCTGTTTCCCAGGTACTGAAATCTCCAGTGTCTAGAAGAGGAAGTCATCCCCATCTTGTTATGAGTCACCAATCAAGTCCAGATACACTTAGTGTGGTGACTTAGGTCTGTCTGTCTGTCTGTCTGTCTGTCTTTCTTTCTTTCTTTCTTTCTTTCTTTGGGATGGGCATGGGGGGTGGAGAAGCATTTCTACTCCTGTAGACATTTGTTCCTTAAAATTTTTTTAGACTCTTGTGTTAAAAAATGCTTTTAATATCCCTTTCAGTTTACCAAGATAACTCACCAGGATCAAAACTAGTCAAAACTAGGCTGGAAGGTCAAGATCTTCAAACAGGAAGGTCAAGATCTCTTCTTGCTGATGCCAGAGTGCAGCACATGGAATAATCAGTTCAAGATGTGACAACCCAGATTAGGGCTGGACATCAGGAAAAGCTTCCCCACTGTCAGAGCAATACGACAGTGGAAGCAGCTGCCTGGAGAGATGGTGGGCTCTCCCACCCTGGAGACATTCCAAATAAAAATGCACAGCCATCTGAGTGGGATGGTGTAACTTGGTGTCCTGCAAAAGCAGGGGGTTGGCCCCTTCCAACTCTACTATTCTATGAGACTATGATTCAAAGTATGGTTCTTCCAGTTGCATCAGAAGCATTCAAAAAGTTGTCTGCTGTTGGGCTGATATTGTTATGAGCTGGCTGATTCTATGTATATTTATTCAGAATTAATTCCCACTGTATTCAACAGGGCTTATTCCAACTTGGTATGAATTAGATTTCAAGCTAAAATCTTGGAATCCAAGGGCACTGGACATGCAACTAATGATATAAAAACATTAGTAAATGCAAATACTTTCACTACCACTTTCTCTATTTTCAAATCCCCTTCTATTCTGCTAACTCTTGTAATTCCTTTATGTTAGCCCCATATGTATTTGTTAGGATACTATAGGGTCTGGCATCCTCAGAATGTGCAGGTTTAACTTCTTTGTAAGTGCACATCATTTGAATAATTTTTACTTCTATGTCCTGTTTTTATGTTTTCTCTTATTTTTATTTGATATTTATGATTAATGACTGTGTTAGCCAGAGTGCATTAACAAGATAATTCAAATCTTGCAAGTGTTCTTTTCTAAAATGCAGCAAGAATCAAATCACTTATCTTTCTGTGCCTGCCTATCCCACTGGTGCAGAGAAAACTCTCCAACTACAAGACAGAAACAGGCTCTGCTTATTTGGATTGGCCTTTGGAAAATGATGGTGCAATCCAGCCAGCAGCATTCCCCGCTCCAACATTTCCCTTTTGCTGTGGGCAATGACACAGAGCAAATGAGCAGCAGGAATAGAAACAACAACAACAAATAAAGAAAATCAGAACTAAGCTAGATAGGAAATGTAGCTGCCACAGACAGCTACATTTATTCAGCATACATTGCACAATAGGGAATGTGAGATTTATGAAGTTTAGAGAACAGTCTTGCTGTTAAATATTGCAGCAGTCACAGCCTTAATAAAGCATCATGAGTTCCATGGTAGGTTAACACTCATCTAAGTTATTTTCAAAATCATTATAAATCCATGAGTTCTGTTCCTTTCCTGCATTTTACAAGATTTAACATGGCAGACAGCATGACGGTGGCAGTTGCTTTACTTAGCTGCAGGTGAGAATTTATGAAAACTTTTGCTACAATTGGATAACAAGACAGATTCGCTGGAAAGCAGCAAGGCATGCATTGTTGAGGGCCTGGAAATGTGTCATCATTCTGTGCATATTACTACATCTTTAGGTCAAGGGAAGAAGAGACACACTGAATTTTGTCCTTGCCTAAGCCCTGCTTTGCCTAGACTTTCCAGTTTCCCCTCTTGTCAAGAAATACACCCTATTGTAACTGCCCTTTGGGCAAAACCAAGGAGCACCAAACAGTTGAGAGTGTTTGAAGTTAGCATAGCTTTCATGCCATCCTTATTGATCCATATTGTTCTATCATTCCTTTAAGGAATGTAGGTTACTGTGCATATGACGACAGTATTTAGCCACTGCAGCAACCCTGTGAGGAAGATGAGGCTCAGAGACCTCTAGCCAAGGTCACCTAAGGAACTTTATGGTTGAGAGAGGAGTTTAGATGCTCAGATCCAAACGGAACACTCTTTCTGCTATACCATACTGGTCTTTTTAGCATGAGATGGCATTAGTAAGAGGAAGGGATCTTTTTTCCCCCCAGTTAACCAGATCAAAGGACTATTGAAAATTGTGAAGACTGTTTGCTGTGGATTTTATTGATATAGTAGGAACATGTGGTAACAGGGAGAAATGTGGAAGGAGACAGGATGACCTGTTATGTAGATGGTAGTTGATCCTTAATAGGAAGAGGAAGCAGAAATAGGGCTGAAATAGACTGAACGGCTCCCATGAAAATGCTATAGAACTACAGGTGTGGGAGGCACATGAAACGAAGTTGTGTAACTTCATGCTAAAGCAATACAAGAGAAAGTGGCAGGAGGAGAAACTGGACATGAGTCCAGGTTGGAAGAATTCAGAAGCTGGGATTAGCCAAAGGCCAGGCTGGAACAAATGGTTCCTCCATCCAGAGACATAGGCCAGTAGCAAATGCAACTGGGAATGCCACAGGAAGCCAGTCATATGGACAGAGAACTAAGCCTTTAAAGTTGTTCACATTTAATTGTAATTGGTACTGCAATATTTATCCTTTTACACATATAAAGTTGACTATCTCTAGGAATTTCCATCATTCTAAACAACAAAACAAAAATGCATCCATGTTTCCAGAAATTGACATGCATGTGGAGAAATAATCCAATAAAAAGATTAAAAAATGAATAAAAATTGCATTTAATACTACCTATCAATTTAGCATCTGCTGACACTGAATTTAATAGGAGTTGATCTGTCTTCCTTGTTTAAATGGCCAGACATTATGACAGAAACCAAGATACATTTGGGGTTGCTTAAAAAGAAAGTGTGTATCATCAGCATAATGCGATATAGCAATGCATCAAGTGATGAAAGGCAAGACAATGTAGAAGAAATTGATGGAAGAAGAAAGAGAACACTGTGGTCTTTCCTAACGAGCAGCTCCAATCTTGCATTGATTTAGGTATACTGTTCAAGAGTGGTTAGGATACACACTGGCACAGACTGTCTAATTATAGTAGCTAACAGACAAAAGGTTCTAATGATGAGATGAAAGAGTGACAGGGCCATCTTTGTCTTTCCACACTCCCCTGCTGTACTTTGTGCTCCTTGGGCCAATTGACCTATTGAATTGGCCTATTGATTTCCACTGCCAGGAGTAGGATCCTTTAGATCTGGGTTATTCATGGCATTGTCTCCCTCATCTTTGTTGTGCCCACTGGCACCCTCCTCCCTTCCTCTCCATCCTACATCTAATCTCACAGCTCAGATCTCAGGAGACAAGTTGCTGCAGAGTTTTCTGCCATTGCTGGGAGGAACAGAGAGAAGCCCTTGGCTGCCTTCCCTTCTGCAGAGCCAAAGGTATGCTTGTGGCAGGGGTGGAGAACCTCAACCCCAACGTCCAAAAAGACCTCCCAGAGACACAATGGTACCTTTCAGCATTTCTCAGATGTCCAAGCCCCGTTGCCCTGGCCCCACCCGGGGGCGGGATTGGTGGTTCCCTGGCCTTGGTGCCATTTCCCCTACATTCTAAGAGACTTCAGATGCTTCTTCTCAGTTACCGGCTGGAACAGCCCACAACTTCTTTTCCCATGGATGCACTTGGGCCACATGTGGGCCTCAGTGCTTACAAAATGAAAATTGTAGATGTGCTTCATTTGCGGCAGTGTCCAGGAAAGTTTCTCAGATTGCCCAAGGTGCCCATTGGCCCAAAAGGTTCCCTATCCTGGGCTAGTATGGGTGACCATCTAAGATCCCAGTGAGATTCATGGATGAGGAAGATAGCTGTGGAGGTGGTGCAGCAGATGAACTGCTGGTGGCTGAAATATAGCAACAGAGCAGAGCGTGGATTAGAAGAGGCATCCCATTTGTACCTTTCTATACCTGGAAGCTGCAACAATGATTGGGAGTTCTGAAGCAAGTACATGGCTGCTGTCTTGCAGATTTATTCCAGCTGATGCCAACCGGCCCAGAAACCCAGCCTCTGCTGTCAACCCCTGGCCAGACAGCTAAAGGAGGGGAGCCCCCTTGCCCTTTTATTGCTATGCAACAGTCAGGGTAGTTATGCCGTATCTTTCTGGTCCAAGTCCATTTTTGGAAAACTTTTTTTTTGAGAAGATATTTTCCAGACATAATTATAACTTATGAAAAACAAAACAAAATAGATATTTATGACCAAAAAAATCTGTTTCTTTGATCTGTATTTCCATGTGCATGCTTTGCCCTAGTAACAACTTATGCGAAAGGAGAACAGCTTTTCAATTATTTTAATAGGATTTTTTTTACTTTATATTGTGTAATAAATGCTTAAAAAGAAACCCAGTTAGAACTCAAAATATATATTTTTTAAAAACTTACAAACCACTATCCACTAACAAGGGGTAAAGGCATCAAGAAAAGGGCCTGGTTAGAACCAGCTGTAACCTACTAATGACATCGTTAGAGATGCTTTAGGTATGGATACCTTTCAAGTTCTAGACACTAATCATTAGCTGAAATAGGCTCTCTTTGAGAATGACCATGAGACAAAGATTTTATACTTGTGCATTTTCAGCTATAAAAATAAATGTTTTAGATAGGCTGACAAAAACGGTATGCTAGTTGAAAGTTTAGCTGCAATAAGCTATTTAGTGCTGAGAGATGTTCTTGACATACACCTCCAATAACATAGAACTGATGATATCTATAATAAAATACACAGTAGGCTAAATTGCACTGGAAAAGCTTCCATGAATTAATGATAATGATGATAATAAGGTATGTCCATAACAAAAGACATATAAAAGAGAAGGGAGTTCAACTACTCAAAGTGGATGACAAAGTGATAACAGACAGGAAAAGACAGAGGTACCCAATTCCTACTTGATCTTCTCCCACAAGACGTACAACCTACCAACTGAAGATGAAGTACAAGTTGAAAGTGCAGGATGGCAACCCAAAATTGACAGACAAATGGTCAAGAAATACCTAGATGGACTAAACTCATTCAGATCTCCAGGGTCCAACGGACTCCATCCCAGAGTCATAAAAAAGCTGGTAGAAAAACTCTCATACCTCTATTATCTTCAAAAAATCATGGAAAACAGGAGAAGTGCCAAACAACTAGAGAAGGGATTATGTTGTCCCCATCTTCAAGAAAGGGAAAAAAGACAGGCCTGGAAACTACAGATCAGTCAGTATGACATCAATCTCTGGAACAATTCTGGTGCATACTATTTAAAAAAATCAGTCTGCAAGCACCTTGAAGAAAATGCTGTGATTAATAAAGTCAACATGGAGTTCTCAAGACTAAATCCTGCCAGACTAATCTAATCTCATTTTTTGACTGGGTAACCTCTAAAAAAGACTGTGGAGATATTGTGGATATACTTTATCTTGACTTTAGCAAAGCTTTTGACATAGTGCCCCATAACATCCTGAAAAGCAAACTAGCAAAAAGTGGGCTCAATAGAATAATTATTAGGTGGATGCAAAATTGTTTATAAAATCAGACACAAAGACACAGCACATTATCAACAGCACATTCTTAAACTGGAGAAAGGTAATGATTGGGGTGCCGTAGCATTCAGTCTTTGGCCCAGTGCTCTTCAATATCTTTATTGATGATCCAGATGAGGAATTACAAGAAACAATCAGATTTGCAGACAACATAAAACTGGGTGGAATAGCTAACACCCTGAAAGACAGGGCAATTTAGATAAGCTTGTAGACTGGGATGAAAACAAAATGAAATTCGGTAGAGACAAATGCCAAGTCTTCCATCTAGGAAAAGGAAACCAAATGCAAGATGGGTAATACTTGACTCAACAGTACTATAGATAAGAAAAACCTTGGAGTCATTGTGGACAATGACTCCAAGAGCCAATAATGCTATGTAGCCACAAAAAAGGGCAAATTCTACTTTGGGATGCGTTAGGTTAGGGTTACGGTTTCACTTCCAAATCATTAAAAGTACTAGTTCCCCTATATAGTGCAGTAGTCTGACATCATCTAGAATACTGTGTCCAGTTCTGGGCACCAAAATCTAAGAAAGATGCAGAAAAAGTAGAAAGGGTCCAGGAGAGGGAAACAAAGATGATTCAGATTCTGTAAACAAAGCCCTGTGAAGAGAGACTGAGAGAACTGAGCATGTTCAGCCTTGAGAAGAGAAGACTGATGGGGGACTTGATATCACTGTATATGTACCTGAAAGGCTGCCACAAAAAGGAAGGACAAGATCTCTTCTTGCTCATCCACAATGTAGGACATAGAATAATGAGCTCAAGTTGCAGCAAGCCAGATTCAAGCTAGATATCAGCAAAAACTTTCTACCTGTCAGAGCAATACAACAGTGGAACCAGTTGCCTAGGGAGATCATGGGCTTCCCCACACTAGAGATATTCAAAAAGGAACTGGAGAATCACTTGAGTGGGTTGGTGTATCTTGGTACCCTGCACCAACACGGAATTAGACCCTATCTATCTATCTATCTATCTATCTATCTATCTATCTATTTATGGAACTTCTATGCTGCCCCATTCGCCGAAGCCTTGGGGCGGCTCACAAACCATACATAAATAGAATTTAATAAAACAATATAAATTAAGTCGCCCTGGCCTTCTTGGCCCCTTCCAACTCTACTATGATTCTATGAATATGTATGAGTCACAAGAATAGAATTCCTCAGGGCACTGGACATTACAAACGTGCCAGGCCCAGACAGGTTACATCTGAGGGTACTTCGGGAGTTTGTGGGGGTACGTTTGCACCTGCTGGCCTCCATTTTTGAGGCCTCATGGCTGTCAAGGGATCGCCCTCTGTTTGAATGTGTCCAGTATTCGAATGGCTGGCCAGACTGCTCCCCACATAAAAAGAACCTTAGCAAGAGTGAGCCATCTTAAAGTTGGCCCTCAAAGCGATCAGCACCTGGCCCGGCAGACTGAGGAGACACACACGCTGCCTGCCACCATCCTCCTCACTAACATAAGAAGCATTGCCTGTCTATTTAAATGGTAGCACTTATTTCCAAATATACCATTATATTTGTGCCCTTTATTGGCCTCCCTTTTGGTGATGTGTGGATTGGCCACCCTGGGCATGTCCATGTCAAGCTTTTTGGGAAACTCAGTCACTTTTCTAGATTATCTGGAAGATAGGAAGAGTTGGACAAATACTCGTAATTATTCCTCCTGTCTGTATAAGGTTCAAAACCAGCTCATACAATACGGTGATGAAGGGGTTGCTGCAAAAGCCCCTCTTCCAGACAGTCCAGGTTCCACATTGCAGCTGGCACACCTACACCTTTGCATTTGTACGGTCTGTGTAAAGTCCTCCTTGTACAAGCTATGCCTGCATTGTAGAGCCCTGGTCAGCTTGCAGCAGTTTTTCAGGGGCAATCATGTTAAGCCATGACCCTGAACAATAGACTCTTTCTCCTATAATTAATCCCAAATTTGTATGTACGTACGTACGTACGTACGTACGTACGTGAGAATTATGGTCTTGACAGTATTCTACAAATCCAAATAGCTTCTGTTTCTCATGGCAATGTCAACATTAAAACCAGGAAAGCAATTTTTCATGGGAAACTAATCAATGGTATATTACAGGCTTTAAAAAGTCTAAATGTAATTTGGGATACATAAAGTCTTGCCATTATAGTCTCATTTTTTCCCTAGTGGGTCCCCTCTTTCATCTTCCACAGCAGTACTTTCATTTCCTCAGATTTTATTTTTCCCTTAGGACCTCTGGGCCTATGTTCTATCATCATTCAGCTCAGCCATTTCTCTTTTGCTGCACTTCCATTAAAAAAGCAATCAATCCATGAAGTCATTCTTTCATTGACCTGTAATTAATACTTTCATTTATTTATGCATAAACTATATGTTATATTCTTGTCCTGTTATCTCAAGGAAGCTTGCCTGAATTACATGCTCTAAAATAAAAATAGTAATTATTTTAAAGAAAAAAATTACCTACACTCAGGTTAAAAATGTTGGGTACTTAGAGTATACCCATTGAAATCAATGGGCCTTAAGTAAGTCAAGTACTTTTCAAATATGTGTAGAGTATCAATCACAAAGAATGATGACTGTTGGACATATGTTTGAAAAGTCCTTGACTAGATCTTTAACATTTCTTGTCAAACCTCTGAACCTTCATAACTCCAAGTTCACATAACAGGGAGACAATCTTCATTTATTAAAATATAGGATGCAATCCTCTGGCCATTTACACACTGTCTAGACAGCCATAGGAGGTTTTGCCTCTCAGCTCTGACCTCAGAAAGTCATTGCAGAAGGAACTGTACCAGCTGCAGCTCCAGGGTCGTAACAGTAACCTGGAAGGGAGTGTTTTGGGGTGGGGAGAGGCAGACACAGCCTGTGCCAGCATTTGGCGTATCTTGGAGATGCGTCCTCCTCTCCACCTTGTGTCCCAGGGCAAAAGGCTTAGCCCACACCACCCATCTAAGCATTTCATAGGGTGGGAGAAGCATGGAGGTGACCTTCGGCCCTGCATTCCTTCTGCGCTCGATAGGATGGCTTGTGATCATTCACATTCAGAAGACTACAGGCTACATTGGATTGCACTCCCCCCCCCCCAGGAACAATGCAGTAACCCCTGGGGTGCTCTCCTGGGGGCTTTCTTGAAGATGGAGCCACACTCTCAAGCCCCCTACCTGTGGAAGAGTCTGCAGCTGGTGTGCCTCTGGCATCAAAAGCAACAGAGGGGCTGAGAATGGCAGTGGATCAGCAGGATAAAATCGCATTCCACGAGGCAGATGCCTAGAATGCAGAAGATTGCCAGCCCTGAAGCTGGCTCAGTTTATTTCACTTCCACTGCACCAAAAGGAACAGACATTTCTTTTAACTTAAAGTTTTAAAGAACCTGAGAGGACACCTGAACATCTGAGAACTAGCCCTTGCTGGAAAACTAACAAGGCACTATTGTTAGTGTCTCCCTTTGACAGCTGAGTTCCACTCGCCACAGGACACAGGCTGCCTCTGTTGTACAATCAGGGCTCGTGCCTAAATCCTCCTCCTCTTCCAGGAGCAGGATTTGGGGTGCCCACTCCATGCTCAGGCAAAAGGCTGGGGGAATCTGCTGGGTAGCACTGCAGAAAGGATCCCCCCTCTGCCCCCCATCCCCCATATACCAGAAGGAGCCTTTTCTCATGGCTGGGCAGAGTGAGAAAGAGGAATGAATGGGGCATCTGCTGAGCGGTGCAGTCCGTCACGGGGCACCACATCCAGCTGACACCTGCCCCTCCCACTCGGGCACAAGAGGACCGGGATGGGAATCAGCTGGAGGGCAGAGCCCCCACCAGGGACTGCCACCCAGCTGATCCACATCCCTCCTGCTTGGGCATTCTGGGGGCTTTTCTCTAGAGTGCACAAGAGGGGCACTGGGGAGTCAGCTGAGCAGTACTGTTGCTTTCCCAGCGCTGCCCAGCTGATTGCCTGCTCCCGCTCCATAGAAATCCTTCAGGCAGGAGGTAGGCAGGGTGGGGATGCCGCTGACGGCTGCAGAACTCTGCAGCTGCCAGTGGCATCCTCTGGCTAGCCATTGGCGAGAGCAGCAACAGGCCAGGCCAGTCTTGGTGCCAAGATTCGTGTTTTCCCAGTTCAGACAATACAGTAATGCAATTGTACCTATAATACAATATGGAACCAAGAAACCATAGTACAGCTCCTTGTTTGTGTTTGTGGTTTCCAAAGGCCCAACGTACCCCAGTGAAATACCATGATGGGGTTCAGATGATACAACAGACCAACAATGGTTGAACCATCCCCCACTCTGGCTTGCAGTGTCTTGCAAAGCAGTGTATTCTGTAGAAAGGCCAGATGAATACAGCCAAAAAAGGAAGGGCTGGATAATTTGGCAATGCGTGTTGTCGTAACACCTTGTGTGATTCCAGACTACACCTCTCAGGCTGTACTATGATATTGGGCATGCACAAAGCTTCTATACCCAGAAGAAGATTTCAAATGAAGGTGAACCCTCATTTGATAGGGGTAAATTTGTTACTTTCCAAGGAAATAAGCTACCAAATTAGACAGCAGAAGACAAAACAAGAATAAGAAATTGTATGTGGGTGAAGCACACTTTGGAAAAAGCAAAGTAGCTAAGTGGAAACTCCCTCCAACTCAGAGCCCCCCAAAAATGTTATGTGAGTAGCAGCGCTTTGGACAGACATCAGACAACCAGCAAGGAGGCGGTGGAGCAAAACGAAATGTCTGAAAGAGCCTATGATAGCTAGGTTCTTTAAAAATCCTCTGAACTGGCAGGTTTGCAGAATAGAATTCTGACAGTTCCTTGCAGAATGTGCCCAGGTGGCTATCACTGCTGAACTTCAAATGATTTCAAAAAGCTGGCAGCTGTCTCTATTAGGATGAATGCATCAGAAATATAATTAGGTGAGAGAACCTGCCCCGCTTGGGGAGAACAAGCAGACAAACACTTTCCCAAACAGTCTTTTAAAACAAAAGACATTTTGGGAGCACGTTTGCATACCTTTGCTTCATAGCTGGCTAGGTCATGCTGGGAAATGGAGAACTCTTTTCTGCCCAAAGTTGCATAGGATTGGGCCCTTGGGTTTCCAAAAGGTTGTGAACAATTAATCTTAAAAGCATCCCCTGCCTATTCTATCAACAAATAGCACTCATGTACTATGTAGGAATGCCATGAAATGGTCAGGACCAGCTAAGTATGTACTCAGGTGCTAGCAACATTCTTCGAAAAGAGCGAGCAATGTATCTGTGTGCCTGTTTTTGTAGCTAACTCAATTTATACCTTGAAGAGTTCTGAGATTTGATGGGTAGTTTCAGTAGCACCAGTTCTGAACACTAGCAAGAACCAACAACATCAGTATCTGATGCCACAAACATTTATGTGCATTACAGTTTATTTTAAGCCAACCCCTTTCTGTGGCATGCGAAGCATGTGTGCACAAATGACTTATGATCCCACCATGAATATGACATTTTTGCCACTAGGATAGGGGTGAAGATCCTGTTCTTGAATTACATACCTCCTACTCCTTGATCATTAGTTTGCATATATGGAGATGATCAGAGCTGAAGTCCAATAATCTCTGGGGACCACAAGCTCCATGCTTCTGCCACAATTCCAAAAGGCAACATTTCTGCCTTCTTTGCAGACGTTGACTCACTTTGCATTAATGATATTTCTCAGCATCACAAAGAATGTCAACTCTCTCTCTAAACTTTTCACTGTCAGTTTCAGTACAATGACATAGAAGAATGGTTGTCTTTATGGGCGATGGCAGGCTTAAATCCAGTCAAAATGAAGCATAATTAAAATAGTTATAAATGGCCACATGTGCACGGTGATGACTAGTCTGGTAACTATGAAAGTGAGCCATGAACCATGAGATGGCCCATTCATAACTGACCTCAGCCATGAACTCATGAGCTGATCTGAAACAAGCCGCAAGCCACAGCCTCAGTTACTAAAAATCCCAGCTATGAGACTTCTTGGATCTTGCTCCTCATTTTGCATGAGCTGGTAAACAAACAAGGACATCTTTCATTCCTCTTTTTAGAGGAGCCCATAGTTAACTGCTTTGGAATAAGTCAAGATATTAAGGTACAATTTGAAACTGGATTCATATTCTGAAGCTATTGCCTGATTCAGAAAAAAACGGAAAGCTATTTAAAGAAGACTTCTGGTTTGTTTGTTGGCTCAGATGAATCGAAGAGGGAAGCAGCTGCATGAGTATGTAGAAACCTCACTCTTTAAACTGAAGAATCACACTGGTGATTTAAGGTCTCTTCAAAGTCCATGCCCAAAGTCATTGGTCAATACTGCCTGCACATTTCCCATCAGTTTACCAAACCATTGCAATGTGGTTTATTCAAAATAAATTTAATTTTTTGAAAATTCTCTCCTTATACAAAGAGGAGGAGGAAGAGGAGGAGGAGGAGGAGAAGACAGGAATGGACAGGGACAGTTAATTCACAAATAACTCTTTGCTGGCAATGCTGCCAGTTGTGCTGTATATTCAGAATGAAAACCTTTGGCTCACCGGCTTTCCTGCTTGATAAGTCAAGTGTTCTCTGTATTGTCAATGCCAAAACCTATTTTAATGGAAGAGTTAGGAGCACTATGTAATCTCCCCAAATCCTACCTTTTCTGCACAGCAATGCTGGCATCTGGATCCAGTCATTAAAGGGGACTGCACCAGACAGGACTTGATGGAATCAAGTGCTTATCCTCCACCTATTCTGACCTTGTGCTGGCCCAGAGATGCACTTCACCTAAAAGTATAAATTAGTGAGGCAGGCTTTGAGTTGGCTGCCAAAGCTATTGTTGTGCCTACAAATCTCTTCCAGTTAGGAAGCAGAAAGAATTGTTCCAGTCACTAATTAAGGATTACTGCAAATGGAAACATTTTCCAAAGCCATTGTTCTAAAGCCAATATTTATATCTTACATTTCACAATGTACTGTTGTGCTGTGATCCGGTTTTAATACAAAGCTTGTAGGAAGCAAGCTGAAAGTGCATATGGAGAAGGATGATTTTATAAATTGCTATTTGACAGTGGTCTGAATTTGACAGGGCCCTCTTGGAAGAACCTAAGAGTCCTGCTGGATCAGCTCAAGAGCCCCTTTTGTCTAGCCCCTTTTGTCTAACAGTTTGCCACAGTTGGCGACTGTTGTTTTTTGGAGACAGAACTGAAGGCAACAGTCTTCCCTGTGATTGTTCACAACACAGATCCACTGCTGTGGCTGTTCTCTTCCAGCTCTTTCCAAGCAGCCCAGGAAAAAGACTTTCTAAATAAAAGTCTTTAGCATGTTCTATGTGGGGACTTTACGTGGGGCTGCCCTTGAAGATGGTTCTGATACTTCAACTGGTTCAGAATAGAGCTGCCAGGTTAACAGGCACTGCCAGGTATGAACACAAAGTGCAGGTCCTTTACCACCTACACTGACTACCAGTTGAAGTCCCAGCCTTATTTAAGATGCTGGTGATGACCTATCATGCCCTAAATGGCTTAGGACCTGGTTACCTGAAGGAGCGTCTCCTTCAATATGTGCCTACCTGCCCCTTAAGATCTGTGACAGAGGCCCTTCTCCAGGAGCCCTCCTTGAAGGAGATTAGGAGGGTGGTTATCCAGAGAAGGGCCTTCTCTGCAGTGACACCCTGACTGTGGAACACACTCCCCAGAGAGGTTCACTTGGTGCTGTCACTTTATTATTTTTGGTGCCTGGCTAAACCCTTTTTATGTTCCCAATATTTTAAAGTCTGATTGTTATTTTAATATTGTCAGAAATTGTCTTTTATTGGGTTTTATTGTCAGAAATTGATGCTGCATTTTATTTTGTTTCTTGCCATGCTGTCAAACCATCACGAGACTTCAGTAGTGGATGCTCTAGAAATGTTTTAAATAAATAAATAAATAAATGTTGAGGTGAACAGCTAGGCTGGCTTTGTAGTACAATGAAGAGTATTACCAAAGTCCATAACAAAATAAACAAGAAGGGTTAAATTACTGGCCATCAGGGAAAGGCTGATTCTATACTGGATGCCCCTCCTCCCTTCCAAACTGAAAAGGGAGAGCCACACCTTCATGGTGGGTCCTTGTGCTTAAAGGCTAATTGCTTCTCAACTGAATCTGAGAACACTCTGAAGTCACTTTTATAGGAGAAATACATCCCATCTCTACACATACATCCCACCATGGCTAGCAGCAGTTGATGTTAACCACATTCTTCATGAATTTCTGTAATCCCCCTTTAAAGGCATCTAAACCATTGATCGTCCTCTTTTCATCTTTACCACGGCTGATAGATCAATTAATAAATAACCCTTATGGAATTTACTGTTGCCACATCTGATGGCAGTGCATTCCAAAAATTAAATCTTCCTTTCTATTCTTTCTTTCTACTTGCTAAAATTAAAGGCATTCCATAGCAGCTTACATAAACACCATCCTTCTAACTTTCTCCTGAATCCTTCTGAATTTGAGAACACCCTTCTCAGGTCCTCTTTTCACCTTCCATTCTTTCCTATCCCTACACCTCCTCTTCTTCTTGGCTTCTATTCAGATTCAGTCATATTTAAGACAATCCTATTGAAATCAATGGAACTGGTCACATCATAAATGTCTAAAGTTCCATTTATTGCATTGGGTCTAGTTTAACCATGAGTAAACTGGATCTAACCCACTGAGATGACCAAATGATTTTTTTTTACAGAAAAAGTGATTTTTTTAACAGTTATGTTTGTCTTATTCTTTACATTGGAAATTGCATCTTATATAACACATTTCTTTAAAATTAACATGATTCTTTTCTTCTGATTCTATCCTTACTTTTTTGTCTAGTGAATGCTAAGACTACCCTTCATTGCATTTCTTTTATTCCTAATTTGGAATGATTTTTTAATCTGTCCTATGGGTATAACCTCAATGCCACAATTTCTTTCCTTGGGAGTTCTCAAAGCTCATTATTTTCCCATGCCTATTTTCAGTTCTTCTCATCATGCTTCATTTTGTTTATTGACAGCTTTCCTGTTAACTTTCCAAGTATCCAGGTTGCATCACTGCAGTCTACTGAAGACTGCATCTGTCAAGGCTGCTCCCTGCAGCCCTCCACGTTGCTTTGATCATAAGGAAACTCCTGTTAGAATTTCACTACTGGTTTCACTTTCAGTGCTATTTTAAATGCAAACTTCACATACTGTCTTGCAAAACCTCACACACAATCCTAACCTCCTTTATTTGACTGCTCTGAGGAAATTGAGCATTGCTTTAGCATGGGAATGTTCCCAGGAGCTTAAATAACTAGCAGATTCAAAGGCATCCAATGTGTCACCAGTCTTTCTTTTAGTTAGGAAACACCAGTGTCTGCAGCCCACAATAAAAGGCACCAATAGAGCAGATTACAGATGATTTGGAAAGGGGAGGAACTTGTTCTTTGAGAGAAATGAGTGACATTTGAACCCGCATCATTAAAAACCTACGATCCTTCCTCATATCCCAGAATTTGGTTCATTAGACTGGGCTATAAAAGGCAGTCAGATGTGAAATGGCTACATGATAAAGTTTAGCTGTGCCTGTTTTATAGCAGTATAGCAAAACTGGCTATATTCTATTTTTCTTTAGACTTGTTTTTCCTTCAAGACTCTTCACTTAAAAATTAGGTATTCTTTTTGTATTAGTTGATTCTCCCCACCCCAGTCACTGATGTAGCTTTTGATTCTACTCCCATATAACAGACTTTCATCTTAGCTGTCTGTCTAAAAGGCACCCAGATAGATAAACAAGGAATTATTATTTTAAATGAACTTTTCAACAGCAAACTCAACCAATATTGACTGCTCCCTATTATTTCAGCTCAACATGTATTCTTGAGCTGAACTAATTGATTCTAATGCTTTAGGATAGAAGTTGTGCACTGAAATCCAGAAGAACGTGTGTGTGATCCTCTAATGGAAATGTTTCTAATATATTTTATGGTACCAAAGAAAAACTCTTGCGTCATGCCAATCTTCCATAAAGATCAGGGTCCACCCCATTTTATCACAATTTGGGAGATCGATTAGATTGAGATATGGTGACCACATTCAGTCACCATATTCTCTGGTCTTCTAACCATCCAGTTTGGGATTATTTATGATGTACATCCTCCTCCTCTTAATTATTTCTTCTTCCACTCTTGGTGCAACAGAATACCTGGTTGGTTTGCTGTAACATCCAAACTGGCAAAACACAGTATGGGGATCCTTCCAAATCACATCTTGATCTCAGTTGGATACACCAGGATTGTGATTAAGACCCTAAGATTATTAAGATTGTGATTCAAAGAAAAAGAAGAAGGGGGTTCTGAAAGGTGGAAGGTGAACACACCTATGCCTCCCCCCTCTCCCAATCTTCCATCTACGGTTGGACAGCCTAGGGATTGGCCCATCTGAATTCAGCCAATGACTTGCCTAAGGCTGCATAGTGAGCTTCATGACAGAGCAAAGATTTGAATCTCAATCACCTGGTCCAAGTCCATCTCTCTATCCCATATACCACCATGGATTTTCTGTCTAACAGTGTTTCTTAAAACACAGATCCAAGAGAGAATATTTGAATTACAGCAGTTCTTCATTCATGGCATGAGCCTGGATTCTTCCTGGTTTCTGTCTACATGACGAGCCCACTGGGCAGTATCCACTTGAACACACCCACCCATGTAAACATATACTGTGCTGACTTAGAGGACCTCTAAGCAAAAGCAATAGTGCTTGCTGGAAAACTTGTGCCAACTAATGTCAGTGTTGTGCTAATGTCAACTGGATGGACCTCTATCCCATTGGATGCCAGGTCGCCTGTCTTAATGCCACCTTCTTTCAAGGAAGCCACCCATCTTTTTAATTTTTAAGTGCACCACATATATTTATATAGACATGTCTGCAGAAACATTGTAACTACACTAGAAAAGCTGCTTCAGGGACTGAGCTTGTCTACACAAAGTTGTGTGTTTACGTCTCCCATCCTGAGTTTATTCCCGGAGAACAACAGCGGTGCTTGTATTGAACATGTTTGTCAATGCTTACAACCTGTCCTGCAGTTCTACAACTATCTGTCTTCACAAATATGGTTAAGGGGTGTGATGTGGATCAGCAAAATGACTGGGACAATAAAAGAACATGAAATGTGCCATGTGCTTGTCATCATGATTGCTCTTTGCTTCTTTGTAAGCTGTGAACCTTGGGCATGTAAAAATGTAGACTTTAGGTAGGGGATTATAAAACTTCAGGCACCTTTGGGGAAGGACAGGAGGAATCCACTACTTTGATTTAATATTCTGTTGCATCCTGTTACATCTAATTAAGTCTCAGGATTCATCTTGGAGCAGGTACATGCATCACAGTAGGTCTGATGTGACAGCATTCAAGATGACAAGCCACCCCTTTGAAAATGATGAGATGCTTTTAGACCCAAAACTGGAAGCAGCAAATGGTTTTAATGAGCTGTGAAAAAGGATCTGGAATGTACTTTAAAAATGACATCCACCACCTCTGACCAGGAGAACAGGGAGGTCTTGGCACTGTTATCCACATGTTTCTGCTTTGCTTAATCAGTCCCTTTACCACCATCTGACACCGTTGGGTTTTGTCCATGAACAAGACACTCAAACTATTTAAAAAATCCGTTCACTGAACAGAGCACATTAGGATTTCCTGCATATATCCCAACTATTTATTCATCCTTTTGTAAAACTCACTTTCTTTGAGAGCCCAGATTCTACAGTCAATAACAATTCAAGGACAAGACTACAGCAAGCAATTACCAAAAGTAAGCAACTTGAGAGGGAGGAAAAATTATACCACCCTCCCCTGATGGCTCTCTGAAACCATTGTTTATAATGTCAATAAAGGAGGCTACCCTATTAGTGCTCTTTCAAAAACACCTCTCACAAGCGTTTTATAAATGCAATGAGCAGCAGGGTGAGAAAATTGAAAGCTTAGCATCTTGCCCACTTAATGCAGCAATTCATGGGCCAGGTAGATTAGCATGGATGTGACAAGACTGCACTTTGGCTTCCAGCACCACACTTTGGCCTCCACAAAATGGAAGCCTTTACTGGCACTGCCAGCCTGTACCCTTCAAATGACTGGGGGAGATTGCTAATGTATCCTGCTCTACGGATGCAGCATTTTGATGACAATCGTTAAAGGGACTGTCAACAAATAACCCACTGGTTTTAAAGCTGCCTGTATTTTGCTGTGATTGGCCTAGGGATTTGATTAGTGTAACAAGAGATGTTCTTTTCCATGTATGTGTGTGAGCATGTGCGCATAAGAGTGCATATGTCTTTGCTTTCTTTTTCCATTTTTTATAAATTTAAAACAACCATTATAAGTGTGAATCACATCATTTTAGTCCTGGCAGAGATCCATGTTTGAAATCTCTGTTTAAAGGTTATCAACTAGCACATAGTGAGGAAAAAATAGCTACTGTGATTACTAAAATAACTACGCCATGGATGTATAGGTTCCAGAGAATTATTTTGTTTGGACCATTGTTACACGCTGGGAGGCAGAGAAAGCCATTGCGGTGATTGCAAGAGTCAGAAGAGCCTCCTCCCAGTTCAAGGACATGTCCTTGATTGTGTTACATCACATAAGTGCACCCCACTTTTTCAGCAGGAAGATGCTCCAGGGCTTATTAAATGTACCCAGAACTTTCCTTAGGAGATCACTGGAGACTTAGTCTCCATATTTCAGTGCTATATGGTTTATTTATACATAATACTGCTTAGGCCAGGGGTCTCAAACTCGCGGCCCGCGGGCCAATTGCCGGGATGGGTGGGGCACGGGGGAGGGGCCCTGCGGCCTTCAAAGCGCCGGCTGCGGGATGAGCGGCCCACCACCACCGCCGTGGTGGAATACTTGATTCATGGTATTCCCAGACTCTACTTCCAGCGGCCCCCAGGTAAGTTAAGTTTGAGACCCCTGGCCTAGGCATATGTCCATAGCATTAATATTCCAGCAGAGTAAAAATGGGATCTGATGTTAACCCAAATGATAACCCAGATACATGGGACCATCACAGAAAAGGTCCTCTCCCTTGTTCTTTCAAGATCAAAGTTTGGCAAGATGTAAGAGCTTTGATGCTGATCTTAAGTGCAGGTTAGGGTTAGGATTGCAAAAACTTGGTCCCAATGCATTTAAGGGGTTAAAGGCTTAAAACAGATTGTGAGGTGAGCTCAGAATCACACCTTCAGCCACTGTCTCTGAGGCAGAATTAGTCCAATCATCCAATCATGTCCCCTCAACTTTCTGCACCAGCTGAAATTTCCAAACCATCTGTCAGACAGGCCCAACTTGCCTCATGCCAACCTGTGCTCCAGAGTGCCCCCTGCATCATCATCCATTGCATCTGAAAAGTTTTGGGGTAACTGTGGATGCCTGGAAAAGTCTCTGGGTGCATGTACTTCCTCTTTCATGCAATACATGCACGGTTATACCTCAGTCCCTGCAGGTTATTGGGTTGCCTCCTCTCAAGGAACAACTTTTGCTTACTTTCCCATTTGTACAGTACTGAAACATTTTGTTGTTGGTAAAATAAGGAAGGGTTAGGAAGAGTTAAGGAACCCTTAACTAATGCTTTGGTTGTGTTTGGGTTTATTTATACACATACATTTTAAGCAGCTTGTCACTATGTACAGGAGAGCTATGAGAAATGCAGTAGCAGTGTATTATAGCCCTCAGTCCTTGGACTGCTCAATATGCAGCACAGGGCTCTGATGAAGGCAAGTCACAGGGTACATCCTCAAGGATAGGACAGTCAGTGCCTTCTGGCCGCAGGACTCAGCCCTGCTATCTTCCTTTGACTGGAGGGATGAGTCCCCCGCAGAAATATGATCTTCCCAAACCAAGAAAGGGACTTTTAACAATGCCACCAGCTCTTCCAGATTTTGTTAGTTGTCGTAAGGCTTCAGTCAGCTTTAGCTTCCTGCTGAGACAACAATGTCCTATTTCCATGGAAGGACCCAGCCAGGATCCACCACTTGGACCTATCCAAGGCCCTATTTCCTTCCTGCCTTGATCTTACTTTCATCAGATGCTGCCAGTTTCCCTAACAAGCCTCAAGGAACCACAGAATGTGACACAGAGGTCCTATCATATAACACATGATGAGCAACAAAAATATACAGGACTGAAACATTTTGAGCATTTGTTACATATTTTTAAAAAAAATGTATTTTGGGACTCAGAGCTTTCTTGCTATGGGACTCAGGCAGTGTAGCAATCAGAGGGTCAACACTGACCCAGTAATCTCATCCCCCATAGCAGTTCTCTACCACTTTAGCATTTCTCCTCTATTTTATTTAAAAAGCACGCAAGGAAAAATTATATGTTTCTCAAATGTTGGCATTTATTTGATAGCAGTCAAATTTACTCCCCCATTTGAAGCTATCAACATCAAACTAAAACACACAGAGTCAAATGTGAAATCCATAATTGGTTGAAACCCACAATTGGCTAGCACAGTTCTATATTATTGGTCTGAGTGTCTGTTCAACTAAGTTTGGAAGCGTTATGAGGATCCAAACAGACATTACTTTAAATCCATACTTTAAAACTGTCACCTCTGTGGTGTTTTCATTTTAATTGTACAGTTGGTACAGGAGGCAGGAGTAAGGGAGCTTTAAAGATCCAGATTGATTCCCCTCTTTGCTTGCACTACAGTAAACCTTTGGGGGTGGGGAGGAACACAGTGCTCTATTTAAATTCATGCATGATTTGCCCTGAGAAGTCAAAGTCAAGCAGAACTGCCATTGCTCAGAAAGTGACCATAGTGTGGGCAATAGGTTTATGACCACATTTTTTGTGTGGTAACATTTGGACAGACACTGAGGAGCAAGCTGCTCTAGGTGTGTGAGATTGCTTTCAACTATTTTTAAGTAGCCGCACACGAAGGCAGAAAGTACTAAAATGCGTTCTCATCCACAGTGCTGGAATCGGTCATCAAAGTAGGTTCAACTGCTCCCAACCCAAAAAGCCTGTCCGGAAGGATATCACAGTCAACAGTATCAAAATCTGCTGAAAGGTCCAACAGAATCAACAGGGTCAAATTCCCACTGTCCCTCTCCCAGCAGAGATCATACAACAGGGTGACCTGGGTGGTTTCTGTTCTAAGACCAGGCCTGAAGCTCAACTGCATCTAGATAATCCATTTTCTTCAAGAGTGGCTGGAGTTGATTGAGAACCACCCACACAAGCCCTTTGCCCAGGAAGGGAATATTATCTACTGGCTTCTAGTCATTATCATCACCTGGGTCCAGGTTAGCCCTTTTAGGAATGGCCTGAAGACCATCTCCTGTAAGGAGGGCAGCACCATTTCCTCTCTCACAGAACCTTCTGAACCCAGCATGATATCAATTGCCTGTCAGGATTAATAGCTATGTAGAAGAAAATCGAGTAAACAGGTGACCAACCTGACATGGGCATGCATCTTGTCCACAGCATCAACACCTGAAACACCAATCAATAAAAATGGAGCAGACCGTGCTCTGGACAACTCTGTTAATGGAACTGCATTAATTTTGTTGCCCAATTTGTGACAGCTCTACGCAAATTCATCTTCAAAATGTTTATAAGCCTGCCACAGCACGCTACCAAGGCTTCCAAATTTCTCTCCCTGGCCTAGAATGCAGCAGACCATGAAGCACTCAGAAAACTTTCTCTGGGGAACCCTGAGAAGATGCAATGGTGGTGGAAAAGAACTCCCTCTATAATGCCCTCAACCCCACAGAGTAAGCTCAATAATGAGCTCTAACCTGTGTCCAGTCACACACAGCAGTTTTCATCCACCTGTGTTCTAGGCATCTTCAATCTTACTTTATTGCCCTCAACTCAGGTGTATATGAAGAAGCTCACACTAAACTCATAAAGTACTGACATCACACACGCGTGCATGCACAAACACAGAGGAGGGAGAAATCAGTGAGGTTCACTTTCCCCAGATTTACCTTTTAAAGCTCAAGTTCTTTTCATCCTTTTTATCCAAATAGATAAATAAATGTTTTTTGCAAGTTCTGATCAAACCCGAATAAAACAAATTTCTTGCCAATCTGCCTGAGCAAAATTCAAAGACTACAACTATTCCCAGCATGGAGAGGTCTATATTATATTCGCTTCTCAGGTAGTGACTAAAGAGAAAAATCTGTCAGGGAAAAGGTGGCAACCTCTATTCAATACCACAGACATGGTTGAATACTCAGGGGCTTAGATCCAAGCTTTTAAGAGCTAAGTACTCAACACTCTTGACCTGGATGGATGAATCTGTCAGTTTCACGTTCACCCACTTCCAAACTGTTTAACTCTCAAGTTCCCTCTATATCATTTATGAAGAAATTAGCAAATGTTGATAAAGTTATCATTGAAACAAATCAACTGAATCAACCATATCTTCTACTGCCCCCCACCCCCATCCTGTCCCCCCCCCCTCCAGTTACTCCAAACTAGCTGGTACCAAGGCATAGAGGAACTGTGGTTGGACAACCTCGAGGCTGGAAGTTTGCAACCCTCATATCAGCCACAACTGATAGAAGTTTCTTCATGCTCCCAGGCTCCTTGACCCTCAAATGATAAAGCTGAATTTAATAACAATCCCAGACTGTCCACCTGATCATTAAGAGAGAGTTTATTTCTTTAGAAATGGATGAACATTACTTTCCTGGGGAGAGAACCACTGATTAGCCACTGTCTTGTCAGAAATCAGTGTCACTTTAGTGCCTCTCATTTGGTCTGTTTTTTCACCCACCCACTGCATCCGCATTATTGCCTCACTAGCCTAAACTCGAGTACATGAATAGCGTGGAACATCATCAGCATATTAGTAGCACATATTCCTTGCTGACCTCATTCAGTGGCTTCATGGAAATGCTGAACAACATGGAAGGCAGACTAGAGAAAGATAAAGGCAGCTGAAGCATTGTTGATGGTTCTTGCCGTTTCAAGAATGCCACTTTATCAAGGGCAATTCTTATTAATTTTAGACAGCACTAGGGATCCCAGGCACACATGGAAGTTAATAAGATTTGCCCTTGATACAGCATCCTACAGCCTTCCCGATGATAGGATTACTTCCTAAAGATCAAAAACCTACCCTGAATTGAGCCTGGAAAGCAAAAGCACAGGGCTTTCAAGACAAGTGTAATATGGTCCAATTCCATGTATTAGTTAGCAGCTCAGTGGTTGTGTTTTCTACTAATTCTAACCTCCAGACTCCCTTCAAGGCTCATGCAGAGCACGTGGCAATTATGTCCATGCAATGTCAGCAAGGTGTGGCTAAAAGTTGTCAAGTCAGACGGACTCGAGTAGGGCCACAGTTGGGCATTGTGCAAGCATGCCGTCTGGTGGAACGCCCTGGTACCAGGCACAGCCAGAACGCATGGAAGACTGCGAGAGCGAGCACTGTGGAGCATCACAAAGTCCTCCTGTAAAGGACCATATCAAACATGGGTACTAAGGAAATCCACAACTCGTAAGTAGGGATTTATTAACATGCTGTTAACATTTTGATAAAGAGCATTTCAATCAGTGACTTCACTGAACAGCAGAGGAATGGTACAGCTATGATTTATGCGAAGCAACGAAGGATTCTGGTAATGCCGGCTCTTTCCATCTATACCTTATCTGCACAGCTGACATCTTGTTCACAGTGACAAAAAGTGAAACAGGATTACAACTACAGCAAGTGGAAGTATTATGCTTTAATGCTAAACCTAATTTTAACACAGCCTTCAGCTTGCCTATAAGCTTGTAGGTCTTCACTGAGGGCACCCACCCAGAGAATGTTGATTACTGGGCAGATTAAAAATATAATTAACAAATGAAATAAATAATTGTTAGATAACTGGATACTGCTGAACAGCCTTTCCTGATTCAGTATGGTAGCAAAATCTTAGTTGCTTCTTGACAAACGATTCCCAGGATGCCCAGTTCTTTGTGCTTCCAATTCGGGGGCTACATGGACATGGTCGCAGAATATGAGCTAAGCTAATTTTCATTGAAGGAAAGGAAAAGCAAGGAATAGCCAAATTTAAAGTGGAACAAATCCTAATGCAGGAATGGTATTGAACATTTTCCCTGTCCACAACCTACCCCAAATTTCTCATTTCTAACCATTTTTCTAGTGCCGGGGGATCCTATGGTTGGGAATAGATGAAACTGCTCATTTCCATTTTTCTTCATTTCTCTGTTTTCCAGTCTGACAGTTGTTCCATCTCATTCTGGAAAATTTGTACTCATTTTTGTGTGCATTTCTCCATTCACTTTTGCATGAGCCATTTCTCCCTAACATTGTGTGTGTACATGCTTGTGTGTCCACACACACACACACACACAATTTTAAGTAATCTATGACTTTTTATGAACATGTGTTCACATCTTCACAGATGAGAACTGCATCACAAAATGTTGTGGCTTCCCATGGTATGTGACACTACAGAGCATGGCAGGTGGATCACCCATCTGAACATTCTTCCAGATGGAAAATGATTAATTACGGAAAATTAGGAAAATCAGGGAGAGTTTTACACTAAAAGCTTTCCTTTGGACATGGGCCAGTCAAAATTTCCATATAAAAAAAGATATTTTAAAAAATGGGGGCTTTCTTTGTTTTTTGTTTTGGCCTGGCTGGCTAAACCTACAGTAGAGATGATGATGATGATGATGATGATGGTGATGATGATGATGATGATGAAAATTTGCAGTGCGGGCATAGGATTAACCTGCTGATGAAGTTGCTGAATGTATGTATGAAGTCTGCTGGATACTCTGAAAATGTATTAAAAGATTTAAAATAATTAAATTAACTAAAATTGCAAACTAAATGTGATCCTTTTGATTCTTCAAATTGCTACAAATGCTGTTCCTGCCTTTCCAATTTTTTAAAGTTGATTTTTTTCAGAGAACCACCACATGTTGTCCATGTTGCACATTTGCATTCACATGTGACATGTGAAGGACCACAACACTTCTGAATGGGTTATTGTCACATAATGGATAAACCTGTTTCAACACACGAGAATTCAAATTCAGTGGCATGGCTGGACTTATGCTAATGGTGCTGAACAAATAGTTTTGAGCCCACAGAGGACTGTATTGTCTTAATGGATCACAAACTAAGTATGAGCTGGTAATGAAAATGCTTGCTTTAAAAAATGATGCAGTTTAAGGCTGCATTTATGGAAGAAGCACATTCAGGTGATGGAAAACAACAGTTACATTCTATTCTGTATTAGACAGGTCACTTTTGTTGCGTCCTATCCTGGGTATCACAACTGAAAAAGGCAACTGGCAAACTAGAATACATCCAGAGAAGAGTGACCGGTATAATGGAAGGGCTGGAAACCAAATCCTGTGACAAATGGTTGAAAGAATGCAGCATATTTAGCTTGGAGAAGATCAAGCAGTATTCAAAAATCTGAAAAGCTACCATGCAGAAGATGGAGCAGACTTGTTCTCTGTTACACCAGAAGGCAGGACCAGAACCGATGGATGGAATTGCAGGAAGCAGATTTCAACTAAACACTAAGAGAAACTTCCTGGTAGTAGTGTCAGAAGACTGTGGGTTATCTTTCAGATAAAGTGCTTCATCAGAGACTGGACAAGTATATTTCTGGGAGCAGTAGCTGCATCTTCTACATTGCAGAGCCTGAATCAAGCAGATCCTTAACTAGAGAACCTCTGAGGTCTCTTCCAACCTATGAATCCATGATAAATGGATTCCCAACCCACCCCTTGCCTTTGATATGAGAACAAATTAAACTGGTGATAAAAAGATCATGAATACCTAAAAAGAACATTCTTTTCTTTGTAAAACATTGAGAAGAGCTTGAGCTATGTATATATTATGCACCCTGGCCAATCTCAAAGGAGATCTCATCATCCAAGATCCTTTTAGCATCTGACTGGAAGGGCAAATCACTATCAGTGATGGTCTGTGACAGCAATAAAGCCGGGACTGAAGGATAACAGCAGTGAGCCAAAAATATATCTGATCGTTCCCATGCACGCAAGACTGCAGAGATGAACTTCTTAGGAGAGGCTGCAGTTGGCATAAAAAATGTTTGGCTTCATGAATTTGCTCTCCCTGATATTATATGACAGCAGGAGCACTGAAGCACTGCCAGATTTTAAAAGTGATGCATCTTTTGCCTACAGCTGCTGCCGTCCCCCATCCGCCCCCCACATCTCCCTGAAACATTAGAAATGCTGGATCCACAGAACTGTCCCTATGGGGGGTTTGTTCACATTCATGTAAACCATGTGTTCTAATTCTTAAGGGGAGAATACTTTGTCGGATTCCAGTTTGAGCCGTTAATGAGTGCTCGTCCTACCAAAATAGCTGTAGGGTAAGTGCAAAACTTCTAGCATGACCGTCAACCTTTCTGGAAAACACTTCCTAAAAGACGTATGTCTGTTTGATATTATGCTATATCACAGCATGAAAAAATCTAAACCAAGTTTTCCTTTCCAATTAACTACCAATCGTGCTTCTGTATCAACTGTCTGAAAATCTCTCTTCATTGCACAAGCCTGCAGAAAGAATAAATTCAGCCCAAATTTCTTTCAGCTTATAAAAATTGTAAAAACTTTCATTTATTGCCTTAAAGGGATAGCAGCTTTGACAAATTGTCCCGAATAGAAACTGATATTGTAACATTCAGCTTGAACTCATTACATGTGTACTAGTAAATCCAATTTCTCACTCAAACTGCTAGAAAGACTGCTCTGCAATGTGCAAAAAGAAAAAAAAAGAAGGAAAAAAAGGTTTCCCACTGAGAAAGTAAGATATGGAGATTTTGTCTTGTTTTAATTGTTCAGCTGCCATTGGCTTTATAGCTTTGGATGTATACTGCATGTTTCCTTGAGTCCTGGAAAATAAAGTCTGGCTCTTTGTCTTATTAAACTCAATGAAAACTAGACATTTTTCAACTTTAAATATCAGTGGCTTGGGAGATATAACCATTTTTGACTGCACTGTTATCCCAACAAAAATAGAAAGTGTGATGTAATAGTTGGATTGGGACCCCAGAGATCTGAGCTCTTCTCAGCTCACTGGCTGACCCTGGGGCAGCCACTAACTCTCTGTCAAACCTACCTCACAGGGTCGTTGTAAAGGTAAAATGGAGAGGAGGAAAAGCTAGACAACCTTGGGGCCCTTGTGTAAAACACCAACAAATAATCAAACGAACAAGCCACTGCTGATGGCTGAGCAGGGAACCTCTCGCTTGTGACAACGGGCATTGTTCTTGTGGGATCTCATGGGCAGCTGGCCGGCTGGCGGGAACGGAGTGTGGGACTAAATAGCCCCTGCCATGTTCTGATGTTCTTAAATAGTACCTGGTAGGAAATGCTTTTTGACAAAATCATGATACGGGGGGTGGGAATTAAATCTGCCTCCCTGCTCATATGGTCCTGATCCAATTGAGGGGTAGGAGTGAGAATCATCTGTTTACCTGTCTGCCTGTTTGTATTTTACCTGTTAAAGTACAAAAGAGGATCATCTCTTTGGCAACCTATTTACCACCATGTGTAACATTTCTGGATGGGTGCCTATTTAATTTGGCAGGTGTGGATGGATGTGAATTTCATTTTGCTACATTTTGGGGTGAAACTTTACCAGGATTTGCAAAAACTGGATTGTGGGGAAAGCAAAACTGATCCCTAGGTTTGGCCCTTTGCAAATGAAACTTGCAGTCAAGGTCCAGCTAGCTTCTGTGGCATTTAGGAAAGTGCAGTTCTCTGCAGAACTGCTGAGAAATACTTCTTTAATTCTTTCAGTGACCTTTCAGTAGCTTGACAGTCCATTTCAACGGCTTGCTGCAAACCTCTCTAATCAACAGAGAGCCCTATTCTAGTCATATCAAATCAGAGGCTGGTAGTTTCTCTTCTGGAAGGAGTTTCCTGAATCTCAACCAAAGTCTATCAAGAACAACCACTAGAAGACAGCTGTGAATTCTAACACTGCTCAGCAAAGCAAACTGTTTGGTTCTGCAAACACAACATCAAGATTTCAAAGATGCTTATGAGGTGCCAAAGTTTTGTCATTTTCATTTATTCAAGGAAGGGGGGACTTGCAACAATACTTCTATTAAAATAGTTTGGTGATGTTATTCTTCCATATAAGATATCATTTACTCTATCACCAGCCTTGGGTGGTGAAGTGCCTATTAGTTTGGAAGCAAAAAGGTGGCCACCAAAAAATAAAGGGGTCATTTTTGTATACTCTGAAGGTCCAAATAACCTTTAGAAAAGAAAAATAATTTAATAACCAAAAGATTATTTAACATGTACCAGAAACCCATGTGAGTGTACAGGACCTATGCAAGGCTGGGGGTATCAAAAAGTAATGCAAACATTTGGAAAGCATGTGGAGAGGTGGAAAGAACTAACCCTCCAGATCCTCTAATAGCTTATATTTTCCTGGAGGTGGCCATTAGGGGTTTTGGGATGTACATTCTGGGGTTAGAAAGCTCAATTCCCTTTGACATTCTTCAGAAGGGCACTCCCTGCCCCAGCCTCACTATTTAGTAATTAAATGCTTAGCTCTCAATTGGCAGGCAGCCCAGAAACTAAACCTTTTAACAAGGATAGACATTATACCAATTTCAGTTTCTCTCTGTTTCTCATTTTTCCCTATCTTGTTTCCAGACTCAGTACCATTTCTGCATTGGTTAATGATTTTTTTCATATAATTTTTGTGCACAAATCCCCCTTACTGTAATGCATTTTTGTATATCATTTCCAATGCTTTTTATGCACACTTTCCTCTAACAAACACATTTTACATGAATTTTTAATTGGAGAACACACCACAGCATTGAGAGAAGTGAAATACCAATGGATAACATCTTCTCAGTTCACATATTGGTCTGTGAGAACCACATGAGAATTAAATGTGAACCAAATTAAATTTAACCCCAGCAACACATTTGGTGTTGCCTTCCCCAAACCGGTGTCTTGGCCCATAATCCCCCTCCATTCCCAGTCACCATGGCCAATGGCTGGGAAAGGCTGTTTGACTGCTTTATAGCCCTGCAGGGAAAATTCCTCCTCTTAACCCGTTCCTTCCCAGTGCAAGCCCTAAACAAGACTCCTGAACAGAAATACTCACTTTAGGCGCTGCAGCACACTGCAACATTTTGTTGCAGATGCAAACATACCATGCTATTGTTCGGAAAGTTCTTTATTCCCTGGCACAGATACTGTTTATCTGTGCCTTAAAAAAATTGCCTGGAGACATCCTAACACGCAGTATCAAGACTCGAAATAAGGTGATGTTTTATACAGCGGCTGCTTCTTGAAAGCTCTGTGCCTGCAGCTCTCTTTATGTTGCTGTTCAGCAAAGCAGAACACACTGAAGTCAACACCTTTTTCCATTCCTAACCTTCAGAAGGCAGAACTGAATGCAGTTAGCAACTCACCCCCAGCACATTGTTTCTCTGACTGTTGACAGTTCTCACCAGGGTTAGTTTCACACTCGGTCCAATCTGAAAAATCTGCAAACTTAATGGATGCTTAACTGCTGGGTGTTATTTATTCACCACAAGCAATTGTGTTCAGAGCTGTTCTAAACAAACCAGCAAACCATTACGCATCAGTTCATGGTCAGGTGTTTCCATATACAGTACTCAGTCTCTAATATTCCTTCGATAAAGCAGAACTGTCATTCTGAAGCAGCAACTAAGTATGGGGGACTTCAGTGCATTCATGGAGCAACTCTGATATGCACATAGAGCTTCGCTTCCCAAAAACAGTGTCCTATTCATGTCAATCAAGTTCGAGCCCTGGGCACACGTTCCTTGCCGCATGCAAAGCTGCTCCCATCAGATGTGGTGCGTAGGTGTGAAAACTCCTCATCTAGATTTGGAATTAGGTCAGCGAGCACGAGGGTCTTTGGAGAATGCTCAAGCACATGACTTGAAGCCAACTTGGAGCCATCTGAGGCCACTGTCATATATTTACTAGGCGCTGCTGGGACAAAATCTCTTGCATCCACCAGGGCTTGGGCTCCAGTGTTATAGCAGTGTAATCAGGAGAGATAACCAAATCACAGCCTGGTCAAGTTCCTTTGAATGAGTTCCAGTTAGTACAGCTCAAGGGTGCTTGGACACCTTGACTGGCTCATTGCCTCTCCTAACTAATAAAAACCAGGAGGAAGGGAACTGTTGGCTGGGCTGCTTCTGCTTCTTTACAACACAGAGTGGTCCCATGGCATCTGAAAAAGGTGGTGAGACCACTGTAGAAAACCCCTCCCTGGACCCGGAAGATCTTGGCAATTTTAGGCCAGTGGCCAACATTGCCTTCCTCAGCAAAGTTCCTGAGTGGGTGCCAACCAGCTCCAGGCACTCTTGAATGAAGCTGACTCTCTGGATCTACAGTATTTCAGTTGGGGCTGAGGCCTGCTTTTGGCACAGAAACAGCTCTGGTTACCCTGAATGATGACTAATGTTCAGAGAGAGACAGTGATCCTGCTGGTTCTGTTGGAGTTCTTGGTCACCTTCAATACCATCAGCCATGATATTCTTCTGGGCAACTGCCTAAGTTGGGGGTAGGGGGCACTGCATTGCAGTGGTTCCACTTCTGTTTAGATGGCCAGCTCCAGAAAGTGGTGTTTGGGGGACATTGCTCTGCCACTTGGATTCTCCAATATCAGGTTTCTCATGGGTCAGTCTTCACTGCCATGCTATTTAACATCTGTATGAAACTACGAAGTGGGGTCATCCAGAGTTTTGGAGTGCATTGCCATCAATATACTTGTGACACACAATTCTCCTTTTCATCTTCAGCAGGTGAGACTGTGGACATGCTAAAAGGTGCCTGGCTGTGTCAGTGAACTGGATGAGGGCTAACAAACTGGAACTCAATCCATGGCCATACTTAATCAAGTTGCCTTGCTTTACTTCACTAAGAGGAACTGGTGCTCATGTAGAAGAAAGCAAATGGCACCAAAGCAGGATTTTAAGGTTCCAGAAAACTGCAGGCAGTGGCGCAAGAAAATCTCTGACTTTGGCTAACAAAACAGTGGGAGAAACTTGGCTGAAGGACCCATCACTCCACACCTCCTTTCTAGGAGACCCATGCACTGGGGTCCTGCACAGTCAGGTTTCATGGGGAGCACAGGGTTCACGCATAGTGGAGGTGGGGAGACAAGTTTCTTGCTGCTTCAGATGGTGCTGGGGCTTGCCCTGTGAAATTATAAACCAAGACATACATGTGCAGCACCCTTCAAATAGTGCCAGATGTCTTTGCTTCCTGGCCAAGGCAAGTTTTGCTTACCGATGCTGCATCATATGTTGTGGGTAGCTCTATGAGGCTACCTGCTCATTACCATTGGCTTCTCTTGCTCCTGGTCTTCTGCCTTGACATTGCTACCACTTGCTTGCTTGACTGGCAGCGAGCATGTAGGCAGCAGCACCTACAGCTCCCCCTTCTCCCCATCATTGTTGTCTAGTCCAGAGCAGGAGGTGAGTGAAGAAGCTGGTGGCAATTGTTAAGCGCAGTGGCAATTCCAGGGGTCCCTTCAGTGGGCTCTTGCCAGGGTTGAGGCCCTCAGCAGACGCCCAACCAGGCTTACTTTTGATGTTGGACCTTGACACCAGCTCACATATATTGCCATGTGTGTATGGAAGGTTCGGTAGGACAGTGTGGTTTTCCAAAATATAAGGATGGTGCTGCCCTGGAAATGTGCAAATTAGAGCCATATGACACTGTCATTCTAGTATTAATAATAACGAATACCTTATTAAAAGGGTAGGAATCTGTGAGCTATGTTGGTGGCTTCAGAACCTCCCTTTTGTCAGAATCTCCTCTATGTTACTCACATAATGCTACCAAAATAGTCAGTAAATTCCTAGTGCCTGGGAAATTAATAACAGTCAGTGATCTGGTGGAAAATGTCTTTTGCATAAGGTGCAATTTAGGTGGCTTCACTTCACTGCATTGCTGTATGTATAGCTTCAATGCTTCTCTTCAGACCCTCAGGCCACACTTTAAAATGAATTAATGAGAGAATCATTGCACACATTCTCAGTTGGTTACACTATAAATCCGCTTCCTTAAAACATAGTTTCTTGTTTATTTTGCAATAAGGAAGAAGAGATATTTATAAAAAGGCAATTTTTGGTTAATCTTTTTAGAATCTCAATTTTCTATTATATATTGTCATGCTATTCCATCGGTTTATGGATATTACCCCCCAAATTCTGGCATTCTCAAAATAATTTTCAATTCTGTCAGCAAATCTCCTTGCTTGCTAGGGTAACACTCAGTGTCACCAGGGGGCACCAATGTTCATTCTATATTTATTATTTATTTATTTATTTAAAACATTTTTATGCCACCCCCATTGCAACGAAGCCTCGGGGCGGCTCACAACAGGATACAATGTACATAAATACATAAATAATAACAATATAACAATTTAAAAAATTGTTTAAAAGCCCCCGGTGCATCTCGGATAAAAATTTAAAATCCTATTAATTCAAATAATTTAACAATTAAAATAAGTGTTAAATAAAAAGGTCTTAGCCTGGCGCCGAAAAACAAATAACGATGGCGCCAGGTGGACCTCTCTGAGGAGCGCATTCCATAGATGGGGCGCCACTGCAGAGAAAGCCCTCCTCCGGGTACTCACCCTCCTAATACCATTCACAGAGGGTTCCTGGAGAAGGGCATCTGTTGCTGATCTCAAGGGGCAGGAGGGCATATATGGACGCAAGCATTCCTTTAGATATCCAGGTCCCAAGCCGTTTAGGGCTTTATAGGTCATAACCAACACCTTGAATTGGGCCCGGACTTCAATCGGAAGCCAGTGGAGCTGATGGAGAACTGGGGTTATATGAGAACATCGCCCAGTCCCCGTCAGCAGCCTGGCAGCTCTATTCTGCACCAACTGAAGTATCTGGAGCATCTTCAAGGGTAGCCCCATGTAGAGCACGTTACAGAAATCTAATCGGGAAGTTACCAACGTGTGTGTCACTGTCGCCAGGCAGTCGTTCTCCAGGAAGGGACGCAGCTGATGTATCAGCCGAAGCTGAAGGAAGGTGCTCCTCGCCACTGCCGTCACCTGAGCT